>NW_022983295.1:0-61479 GCF_011762595.2 Tursiops truncatus | reverse complement strand
AGCTCCGCTCCCTGGGCTGGACAGTCCGGGCACTGCCTGCTGTGTCCGGGGCCCGAGGCTCATGATTTTCCCCACAGGGTCGCACTGGGCGCGCACGGCGCCCTCACAGGCCTCTGAAACCCCGTGGAGGAGACCTCCCGCGCCTTGGGCAGACCCATTCTGCCAGCACAGCCTCGCGGTTCCCTGCGCAGGGCAGAAGACACAGCTCGGCTGCCTGGGCTTTTCACATAACGCATTCCGCTGGATGGCACTGTGGCTCCAGAAATGGCAGTCTCCCCTTTCCCTACCCCCACCGAGCCTTCCGCGCCTGCCTTTAACTTCCAAACAGTGGACGGTGTGTAGTGGTGTGCTGTGAAACTGTTAGATCACCCCTCGTCCTCGTCCTCGTCCTGGCCTCGTCCTCGTCCTCGTCCTCCTCCACCTCCTCCTCCTTCTCCCATCATCATCATCATCAATCATCATCATTATCATCATCATCAACAGCAGCAGCAGCAGCAGCCACAGAGGCACCAATATCCCATTATCCTCATCCCCATCCATAGTCCAGCTCACCGACCACCCATGTCACCTTCAGCTGGGCTCTTCACCAACTTGGCCACTTTCCACCAAACCCGCAAGTGTAGCTAGGCAGTTCTTGATTCCCTTGATGCCCTGGTTCACAGTGAACGCCGCTGTCGACGACACTGCAGAGATCCCACCAGTGAGCTTGCAGTTTCTTCTTTGTATCTTCTGACTCCTGTCCTGTGGCTTGTCTGCACCGCATCACTTCCTAGGGAGCAACCTCTGTTCTGCTCAAGTTGAGTGCTTCACTGGGACAAAGATCCTGTGGGTCAGTGGCAGACACATCCCGGAAGGTTCCGAAGGTTGTGAACCCTTCTTTACTTGAGTCACAAGGGTCCGGAGGTGACCACCGCGCTGCATCCCTGCGTGGAAACCCCGAGCATCCTTTGTGCGCAGGGGTGGGACTTTTGGGGATGGCATGGGTCGCACCGGTGGGCCTACTTGGGAAGGCCACTTGGCCTCGACTACATTTGTCCACAAGTTCGCTACCACCGGGGTCTTTCTTCCCGCAGGCCTCGCTAGCCAGGCTCTCAGGCTTCAGTTCTGCGCCAGAAGCCCGTCCACATGTCATGCTCAATTCTTTCCAGGTGCCCCTGTGAATTTTTATCCTTTGGGAGAAGTGGGATACAGGGCGGAGGGGGAGGGGAAGTGGGTCTTTGGTTTGGAGGGTCATGTGGAAGAAGGGAGCTTTTTGGCTTGCTTTGGCATGGAGATCACTCTGTTTCTCAACCTAACCTCTGACACTGGCCTAGTGTTCTCACTGGAAGACCCGTGAGATCTTGCAGGGGAAATTATGGATCCCCGGGAAACACGCGCGCGCACACACACACACACACAGTCACACACACACACACACACACTCACACACGGACACGCACATGCCACACATCTCAGAAACCACTTCTGAAGAACCACTCAACACCTTACCCGAAGGCTTACCCTAACCCGTACCCTAATCCTAACCCGTACACTAACACTAACCCGTACCCTAACACTTACGCTAACCTTAAACCGTTGTCGTACCGGAACCTGTACCCTAAACCCCTTCCCTAACCCTAACCCTAACCCTAACCCTTACCCGAAGCCTACCCTAAACCGTATCCTCATCCTAACCCGTACACTAACGCTAACCCGTACCCTAACACTTACGCTAACCCTAAAACCGTTGTCGTACACTAACCTGTACCCTAAACCGTACCCGTTCCCTAACCCTAACCTTAAACGTTACCCTAAACCGTTGTCATACCCTAACCCTAACCCGTACCCGTACCCTAACAACTACCCTAACCGTACCCTAACACGTACGCTAACCCTAAACCGTTGTCATACCCTAACCTGTACCCTAAACCGTACCCGTTCCCTAACCCTAACCCGTACCCTAAACCTTACCTGAAGCCTTACCCTAACCCGTACCCTAATTCTAACCCGTACACTAATACTAACCCGTACTCTAACACGTACGCTAACCCTAACCCGTTGTCGTACACTAACCTGCACCCTAAACCGTACCCGTTCCCTAACCCTAACATTAACACTAACGCTTACCCTAATCCTTACCCTAACCCGTACCATAATCCTAATCCGTACAGTAACACTAACCCATATCCTAACACGTACGCTAACCCTAAACCGTTGTCGTACCCTAACATGTACCATAAACCGTACCCGTTCCCTAACGCTAACCCTAACCATAACCATAAGCCTAACCCTAACCCTAACACTAACCCTAACCCAAACCCTAACACTAACACTAACCCTAACCCCTAACCACAACCACAACCACAACCCCAACCGTAACCCTAAACCTAACCCTAACCCTAAAGCTAACCCTAACCCTAACCCTACCTCTAACCCTAACCCTAAACCTAACCCTAAACCTAACCCCTAACCACAACACCAACACCAACCCCAACCGTAACCCTAAACCTACCCCTAACCCTAACGCTAACCCTAACCCTATGATGCATTTCCAGGCAGAGCCTCAAAACGAGGGATCAGGGGCCTTTATCCAGAACCGACTGGGATGTGTAGAGAGCAGAGAAAGGTACAACGTAAAAGCTGAGAGGAACCTTTTATTCGGGGATCTTACTGAGGACTACAGACACGGCGACAGCCACTCACAAAGTGCTATGGAAAGGTTTTGAATTAGTACGGGAGGAAGGAGCCAGGCTATGTAGGAGTTTTCGTTGAATAAAAGAGGAAAAAATAGAAACATGTCGGGGAATACCAAAAGATTGCTGCTAATCACAAAGACAAAAAACAAAACAATGAAATAAACACAGCACCAGCACCACCACGAACAACAACAACAACAACAACAACAGCAATACCTCACCCAGAACATCTCAAGTCAGAGATTTGAGCGCTTTTCTAATCATGGAAGACACAAGAGTCTTGGTCCATTGAAATCATTCCTAGGTATGCATCTGAACTTTCCAGGACTACTATCCTGCTTTTCTCCATCTTGAATTGCCCTCGGGGGCCACCCTTGGGGACAGAGACAGTGTGTGAGTGCCGATGGCAGGGCCACAACCTTTGTTTACTGAAGAGGCTGGTGACATTTTGTGTCCGCAGATGCAAAGCAAAGCAGGCGGTCACCGTGGCGTGAGTGTTTAAGGATGTCATGCCCATATGCCACCCAGAGCCTGGCGCGAGACCAATGTGGAAGGTGATCGTGAGGCTCCTTACAGTTTCCTCAACGTTTCCTTTCTTTGCTCCTCTAAAGTCTTCCTAGGTGTGCAGAGCGAGCAGGAGGGAGCTCCAAGGGAAAGCACATCCACGTCCCAGGGATTTCGCACACGCTGAAGTATCTGAAGGACTCTTAGAATTGAGGAGTGGAGTGTCTGTTTGGGACATTCTTGGAGGCCAAGCTGTCCCAGGAAGTAGGCCCACCTTTGAAATTGGTGAGAAAAAAACAAACACACGAAAACGTCCCGCGACCACAAAAGTCACCACCTTCCTGTCGGGTAGGGCCTAAGGGGGATCTTTCCCAGGCATGAAACATCAGGACACATCGGACACTGATTTGGGGGAAATGCAGGGAGGAAGGAGGGCAGGGATTGGGAGCAGCACGTGGTGGAACCCCTACTCTCAGCATCGCTTCACACCCTTGCCTGTGTTCGCCAGGGCTTAACGTTACTGAAATCACTCGGGCTCGCGCACGGCACGCCCCCACCACCCCGCACATGGTCACATTCAGGGCAGCACGCCTGCGAAGGCCCCCGCACTGGTACCCACTCTGCCCGTCTCCGTGGACCCGACGGTTGTCCTACCTTCCTTGTTCCCTGTTCTTTCTCCTTGCCCTTTTCTGTTGCTATTTCCACTTCCCAGTTGGGCACTACAGCATCGCCAAACAGGCCTCTCCCTGGACACGCTTCTGCCCCTTGCCTGAGTGGCTGAGACTTAGCCTTGGCTGACGGCTCTTCCCTCAGGAAGCCCCAGGAGGCTTCGGCCCGTTCCATCTGCCAACTTGGGACACACTGTGCCCTGGGGATCGCCTTCATGCTTCACCTCCATTATGGTTCTTTCTTTTGATTTCTGTTTGCTCTCCGCTTTCGGCTCCTGCCTTCCACTCAATGCCTTACTTTCAGTTCTTCCCTCTGGACAAAAGGCACGGCTGGGAGCGTGCCTGGGAAGCTCAACGTGGCCAATACATGTACTTTCCCTGTGCAAGGGAAAATGCCCCCGTGGACTAGGAGAGTAAGGGGCATTCCCTCACAGCCATCCCTTAATTGCCATCGGGGATTACCTCACCCCTCTCGTGTCCCTGACCTCCCCTTAGTAACCTAGATTTCCCAGGGTTCTACCTCACCTTTCCTGAGTGCCCTGAGTGCATCCCGAGGCTCTTTGGCCCTTTGCAGTGTACCCATGACATACTCAGGGTGTCAGAGGTGGCTCTACCTCTCCTTTTGCCTTCTGTAGGCCCGGCGGGCCCACTGCTGAGTCGGAGCCCTTGATGGCACTCAGGAGGGACCCCCACGCCGCCCCCGCCGCCATGCCCAGGTCAAGGGGCTGCCTGGTGGCCTGTCCTTTGGTCTGCCGGCAGCTTGTGTCTCCCTGTCACTCCCTGTGCATGTTGCAAAAGATACACAGTGAAGCGCCCTTGCACTGGATCCACGGCAACGCTCGTGGTTGTTGAGGCGACGTTGGTGGAGGTGGTGGTGATGGTGACGGTGGTGGTGGTGATGGTGGTGGTCAGTTACTGCTTCCCTCTATTCCTTTCACTGTCTATTCTGAGCTGGCCTAGTGTCCTCAGCGTTCTCCTCGCACGTCTGCTCTTTGGTTAAGGGGGAGGCACGAGTGTAGGAGAAGGCAGTCGTGCGGTTCACTTCGGACTCTTCCCCTTCCTCCTCGACATCTTTTCCCTTCTCCAGCGGTGGAGGGCATTGTCACCCTCCGGGAAAACCCAGAATACTAAACATCAACAAAACCAAACAAGATCTAGGAGTTACTTCGCAGTGAAACAGCATGACGAACTCGAGGCTTGCAAAATTATCTCTTGACTTTCCATTCGGTGCAGTTGTTCTCCTTATGGAAGCCCTTCAAGTCCAAACGTGAGCCAGCAGGGGCCTCCTCAAGTTGCACCCTGCTTGCCGTTGGTTCCCAATCCAATGGCGTGATCCGAACAGTGTACATTTCACTGTATTACTTACGAGCGGTCGCCTCCCTGTCCGCAAGCCCAGGCAGGTTGGTGCTGGCCGCCGCTCAGAAGACCAGGCAATCAAGCACCCACAGCCGGATACCCACGGCAACACATGCCCACGGGCAGGCAAGCACCTTAGACAGGTGTGAGAGCATGGGCTCGAGTACACACACACACACAGACAAACACACACACACACACACACACACACACATACCCTATCTTCCTACCCCGCCACACACAGCACACCCTCACACAACCACAAACATACTGACACACGCTGTCACCTGTGCTTTCCTCTATACCCTCGCACCTGTCTCCCCCCCCGCCCAACCCCAACCCCATCCTCTGACCACTGCAAATACTCTGAGAATGGCTGAAACACGCATTCCCAGAGGGGCTCTCAAAAAGGGACACGCAGCCACTCTGTGTTCCAGGTGATAGTCGTCGGTCAGCAGGTGGGCCCAAGCTGCCAGTGTAAACCTGAAACGTCCCTTGTTTAGCCAGATAAATGGGGTCTTCAAGTGGGAGCAGAGTCTGTGCCCATCCTCAAGAGAAGCAAGGCCCTGTGTGGGGCTCTGTGACTGGCGATGTTTGTTAGCCTTGCAAGGTTCCTGTGTGAGGGCAAGGCCAGCCCGCCCAGAGCCAGTCCTTGGCACCCCATGTTGGGGGCGCCTCCGGGTTGGGCCAGCCACTTCTGGCTGCACTGTTGGGCCAGCCCGAGGTGGTGGCCTCAAGCCGAAGCTCCGGGCCTTGAAAGGGAAGCGGAGTCCTGCAACAAAGTGACTTGCAAAGCCAGCGGGGTTTTCGCCACCAGTAAGGTGGCTGCCACCTGGTCCAGGAGAAATCCTGTGATTTAGACACTCAGGCAATGTCACCCAGCCAGGTCGCTCGGTGTATCCTTTGCCTTTTACTTCTCCCAAGAGCAGGAGTCAAGAAAAAGGGGGTTGGAGGAAAGGAAGTGGAAAGGACTGCAGGGGGTCCAGCCTCGTGGCCAGTGGTCCTTTCGTCCTGTGCATTTGGTGGTCCGCGTGGGTGCCGGTGGGTGGTTGCTTTCTTTCCTCTTCTCTCCTCCTTCGTGGCACTGTCTGTGTTGGTTTGGTTTTGCTTTTGGTTTTACATTAGAAGGGGAGGAGAACCCAGGCCTGATGATGTAGTGGGGGCAGGGTTAGGCGCTTAGTTGGCCTTGATGGAGCTATCCTGCCACCAAGCGGAGATGGTTTCGCTCAAAGCCAGTTACCAGGTCTCAAGGGATGGAGACAGCCACAGGGCTGGAAGCAACTGGCCCAGTGGGGACGGCGCGGCGTGGGGCTGGGGTGGGTGTGTTGTCCTGAGGGTGCACATGGGCAATGGGCTCCGGGCCGTGCCTTCATGTGTGCTCTCGGCGGGGGACTGGACCCTGGTTGTGCAGCTGGGCAAGGCCCTCAGAAACCCCAGGGGCAGCACGAGATGGCCGCCCCTGGGAGTGCCCGGTGCAAATGGCCCCGGCTCCAGGACCTCTAAGACCCTCAGCTTCCGGTGAGGAAGGGGGCCACGTGAGCCCAGTGCGGCCGCAGGCAGGGCACCCCGGCACTCCCCAGCAGGGACACCGGAGGAAAAGTTGCAGAGTTGCTCTGGGCCCACCCCCAAAATGGCTGACGGGGGAAGCTCCGCTCCCTGGGCTGGACAGTCCGGGAACTGCCTGCTGTGTCCGGGGCCCCGAGGGCTCATGATTTTCCCCACAGGGTCGCACTGGCGCGCACGGCGCCCTCACAGGCCTCTGAAACCCCGTGGAGGAGACCTCCCGCGCCTTGGGCAGAACCCATTCTGCCCAGCACAGCCTCGCGGTTCCCTGCGCAGGGCAGAAGACACAGCTCGGCTGCCTGGGCTTTTCACATAACGCATTCCGCCGGATGGCACTGTGGCTCCAGAAATGGCAGTCTCCCCTTTCCCTACCCCCACCGAGCCTTCCGCGCCTGCCTTTAACTTCCAAACAGTGGACGGTGTGTAGTGGTGGCTGTGAAACTGTTAGATCACCTTCCTCGTCCTCGTCCTCGTCCTGGTCCTCGTCCTCGTCCTCGTCCTCCTCCACCTCCTCCTCCTTCTCCCCATCATCATCATCATCATCATCATCATTATCATCATCATCAACAGCAGCAGCAGCAGCAGCCACAGAGGCACCAATATCCCATTATCCTCATCCCCATCCATAGTCCAGCTCACCGACCACCCATGTCACCTTCAGCTGGGCTCTTCACCAACTTGGCCACTTTCCACCAAACCCGCAAGTGTAGCTAGGCAGTTCTTGATTCCCTTGATGCCCTGGTTCACAGTGAACGCCGCTGTCGACGACACTGCAGAGATCCCACCAGTGAGCCTGCAGTTTCTTCTTTGTATCTTCTGACTCCTGTCCTGTGGCTTGTCTGCACCGCATCACTTCCTAGGGAGCAACCTCTGTTCTGCTCAAGTTGAGTGCTTCACTGGGACAAAGATCCTGTGGGTCAGTGGCAGACACATCCCGGGAAGGTTCCGAAGGTTGTGAACCCTTCTTTACTTGAGTCACAAGGGTCCGGAGGTGACCACCGCGCTGCATCCCTGCGTGGAAACCCCGAGCATCCTTTGTGCGCAGGGGTGGGACTTTTGGGGATGGCATGGGTCGCACCGGTGGGCCTACTTGGGGAAGGCCACTTGGCCTCGACTACATTTGTCCACAAGTTCGCTACCACCGGGGACTTTCTTCCCGCAGGCCTCGCTAGCCAGGCTCTCAGGCTTCAGTTCTGCGCCAGAAGCCCGTCCACATGTCATGCTCAATTCTTTCCAGGTGCCCCTGTGAATTTTTATCCTTTGGGAGAAGTGGGATACAGGGCGGAGGGGGAGGGGAAGTGGGTCTTGGGGTTTGGAGGGTCATGTGGAAGAAGGGAGCTTTTTGGCTTGCTTTGGCATGGAGATCACTCTGTTTCTCAACCTAACCTCTGACACTGGCCTAGTGTTCTCACTGGAAGACCCGTGAGATCTTGCAGGGGGAAATTATGGATCCCCGGGAAACACGCGCGCGCACACACACACACACACAGTCACACACACACACACACACTCACACACGGACACGCACATGCACACATCTCAGAAACCACTTCTGAAGAACCACTCAACACCTTACCCGAAGGCTTACCCTAACCCGTACCCTAATCCTAACCCGTACACTAACACTAACCCGTACCCTAACACTTACGCTAACCTTAAACCGTTGTCGTACCGGAACCTGTACCCTAAACCCCTTCCCTAACCCTAACCCTAACCCTAACCCTTACCCGAAGCCTTACCCTAAACCGTATCCTCATCCTAACCCGTACACTAACGCTAACCCGTACCCTAACACTTACGCTAACCCTAAACCGTTGTCGTACACTAACCTGTACCCTAAACCGTACCCGTTCCCTAACCCTAACTCTAATCCTAACCGTCACCCGTACGCGTTCCCTAACCCTAACCCGTACCCGTACCCTAACAACTACCCTAACCGTACCCTAACACGTACGCTAACCCTAAACCGTTGTCATACCCTAACCTGTACCCTAAACCGTACCCGTTCCCTAACCCTAACCTTAAACGTAACCCTAAACCTTACCTGAAGCCTTACCCTAACCCGTACCCTAATTCTAACCCGTACACTAATACTAACCCGTACTCTAACACGTACGCTAACCCTAACCCGTTGTCGTACACTAACCTGCACCCTAAACCGTACCCGTTCCCTAACCCTAACATTAACACTAACGCTTACCCTAATCCTTACCCTAACCCGTACCATAATCCTAATCCGTACAGTAACACTAACCCGTATCCTAACACGTACGCTAACCCTAAACCGTTGTCGTACCCTAACATGTACCATAAACCGTACCCGTTCCCTAACGCTAACCCTAACCATAACCATAAGCCTAACCCTAACCCTAACACTAACCCTAACCCAAACCCTAACACTAACACTAACCCTAACCCCTAACCACAACCACAACCACAACCCCAACCGTAACCCTAAACCTAACCCTAACCCTAAAGCTAACCCTAACTAAAACCCTAACCCTACCTCTAACCCTAACCCTAAACCTAACCCTAAACCTAACCCCTAACCACAACACCAACACCAACCCCAACCGTAACCCTAAACCTACCCCTAACCCTAACGCTAACCCTAACCCTATGATGCATTTCCAGGCAGAGCCTCAAAACGAGGGATCAGGGCCTTTATCCAGAACCGACTGGGATGTGTAGAGAGCAGAGAAAGGTACAACGTAAAAGCTGAGAGGAACCTTTTATTCGGGGATCTTACTGAGGACTACAGACACGGCGACAGCCACTCACAAAGTGCTATGGAAAGGTTTTGAATTAGTACGGGAGGAAGGAGCCAGGCTATGTAGGAGTTTTCGTTGAATAAAAGAGGAAAAAATAGAAACATGTCGGGGAATACCAAAAGATTGCTGCTAATCACAAAGACAAAAAACAAAACAATGAAATAAACACAGCACCAGCACCACCACGAACAACAACAACAACAACAACAACAACAGCAATACCTCACCCAGAACATCTCAAGTCAGAGATTTGAGCGCTTTTCTAATCATGGGAAGACACAAGAGTCTTGGTCCATTGAAATCATTCCTAGGTATGCATCTGAACTTTCCAGGACTACTATCCTGCTTTTCTCCATCTTGAATTGCCCTCGGGGGCCACCCTTGGGGACAGAGACAGTGTGTGAGTGCCGATGGCAGGGCCACAACCTTTGTTTACTGAAGAGGCTGGTGACATTTTGTGTCCGCAGATGCAAAGCAAAGCAGGCGGTCACCGTGGCGTGAGTGTTTAAGGATGTCATGCCCATATGCCACCCAGAGCCTGGCGCGAGACCAATGTGGAAGGTGATCGTGAGGCTCCTTACAGTTTCCTCAACGTTTCCTTTCTTTGCTCCTCTAAAGTCTTCCTAGGTGTGCAGAGCGAGCAGGAGGGAGCTCCAAGGGAAAGCACATCCACGTCCCAGGGATTTCGCACACGCTGAAGTATCTGAAGGACTCTTAGAATTGAGGAGTGGAGTGTCTGTTTGGGACATTCTTGGAGGCCAAGCTGTCCCAGGAAGTAGGCCCACCTTTGAAATTGGTGAGAAAAAACAAACACACGAAAACGTCCCGCGACCACAAAAGTCACCACCTTCCTGTCGGGTAGGGCCTAAGGGGGATCTTTCCCAGGCATGAAACATCAGGACACATCGGACACTGATTTGGGGGAAATGCAGGGAGGAAGGAGGGCAGGGATTGGGAGCAGCACGTGGTGGAACCCCTACTCTCAGCATCGCTTCACACCCTTGCCTGTGTTCGCCAGGGCTTAACGTTACTGAAATCACTCGGGCTCGCGCACGCACGCCCCCACCACCCCGCACATGGTCACATTCAGGGCAGCACGCCTGCGAAGGCCCCCGCACTGGTACCCACTCTGCCCGTCTCCGTGGACCCGACGGTTGTCCTACCTTCCTTGTTCCCTGTTCTTTCTCCTTGCCCTTTTCTGTTGCTATTTCCACTTCCCAGTTGGGCACTACAGCATCGCCAAACAGGCCTCTCCCTGGACACGCTTCTGCCCCTTGCCTGAGTGGCTGAGACTTAGCCTTGGCTGACGGCTCTTCCCTCAGGAAGCCCCAGGAGGCTTCGGCCCGTTCCATCTGCCAACTTGGGACACACTGTGCCCTGGGGATCGCCTTCATGCTTCACCTCCATTATGGTTCTTTCTTTTGATTTCTGTTTGCTCTCCGCTTTCGGCTCCTGCCTTCCACTCAATGCCTTACTTTCAGTTCTTCCCTCTGGACAAAAGGCACGGCTGGGAGCGTGCCTGGGAAGCTCAACGTGGCCAATACATGTACTTTCCCTGTGCAAGGGAAAATGCCCCCGTGGACTAGGAGAGTAAGGGGCATTCCCTCACAGCCATCCCTTAATTGCCATCGGGGATTACCTCACCCCTCTCGTGTCCCTTACCTCCCCTTAGTAACCTAGATTTCCCAGGGTTCTACCTAACCTTTCCTGAGTGCCCTGAGTGCATCCCGAGGCTCTTTGGCCCTTTGCAGTGTACCCATGACATACTCAGGGTGTCAGAGGTGGCTCTACCTCTCCTTTTGCCTTCTGTAGGCCCGGCGGGCCCACTGCTGAGTCGGAGCCCTTGATGGCACTCAGGAGGGACCCCCACGCCGCCCCCGCCGCCATGCCCAGGTCAAGGGGCTGCCTGGTGGCCTGTCCTTTGGTCTGCCGGCAGCTTGTGTCTCCCTGTCACTCCCTGTGCATGTTGCAAAAGATACACAGTGAAGCGCCCTTGCACTGGATCCACGGCAACGCTCGTGGTTGTTGAGGCGACGTTGGTGGAGGTGGTGGTGATGGTGACGGTGGTGGTGGTGATGGTGGTGGTCAGTTACTGCTTCCCTCTATTCCTTTCACTGTCTATTCTGAGCTGGCCTAGTGTCCTCAGCGTTCTCCTCGCACGTCTGCTCTTTGGTTAAGGGGGAGGCACGAGTGTAGGAGAAGGCAGTCGTGCGGTTCACTTCGGACTCTTCCCCTTCCTCCTCGACATCTTTTCCCTTCTCCAGCGGTGGAGGGCATTGTCACCCTCCGGGAAAACCCAGAATACTAAACATCAACAAAACCAAACAAGATCTAGGAGTTACTTCGCAGTGAAACAGCATGACGAACTCGAGGCTTGCAAAATTATCTCTTGACTTTCCATTCGGTGCAGTTGTTCTCCTTATGGAAGCCCTTCAAGTCCAAACGTGAGCCAGCAGGGGCCTCCTCAAGTTGCACCCTGCTTGCCGTTGGTTCCCAATCCAATGGCGTGATCCGAACAGTGTACATTTCACTGTATTACTTACGAGCGGTCGCCTCCCTGTCCACAAGCCCAGGCAGGTTGGTGCTGGCCGCCGCTCAGAAGAACAGGCAATCAAGCACCCACAGCCGGATACCCACGGCAACACATGCCCACGGGCAGGCAAGCACCTTAGACAGGTGTGAGAGCATGGGCTCGAGTACACACACACACACAGACAAACACACACACACACACACACACACACACACATACCCTATCTTCCTACCCCGCCACACACAGCACACCCTCACACAACCACAAACATACTGACACACGCTGTCACCTGTGCTTTCCTCTATACCCTCGCACCTGTCTCCCCCCCCGCCCAACCCCAACCCCATCCTCTGACCACTGCAAATACTCTGAGAATGGCTGAAACACGCATTCCCAGAGGGGCTCTCAAAAAGGGACACGCAGCCACTCTGTGTTCCAGGTGATAGTCGTCGGTCAGCAGGTGGGCCCAAGCTGCCAGTGTAAACCTGAAACGTCCCTTGTTTAGCCAGATAAATGGGGTCTTCAAGTGGGAGCAGAGTCTGTGCCCATCCTCAAGAGAAGCAAGGCCCTGTGTGGGGCTCTGTGACTGGCGATGTTTGTTAGCCTTGCAAGGTTCCTGTGTGAGGGCAAGGCCAGCCCGCCCAGAGCCAGTCCTTGGCACCCCATGTTGGGGGCGCCTCCGGGTTGGGCCAGCCACTTCTGGCTGCACTGTTGGGCCAGCCCGAGGTGGTGGCCTCAAGCCGAAGCTCCGGGCCTTGAAAGGGAAGCGGAGTCCTGCAACAAAGTGACTTGCAAAGCCAGCGGGGTTTTCGCCACCAGTAAGGTGGCTGCCACCTGGTCCAGGAGAAATCCTGTGATTTAGACACTCAGGCAATGTCACCCAGCCAGGTCGCTCGGTGTATCCTTTGCCTTTTACTTCTCCCAAGAGCAGGAGTCAAGAAAAAGGGGGTTGGAGGAAAGGAAGTGGAAAGGACTGCAGGGGGTCCAGCCTCGTGGCCAGTGGTCCTTTCGTCCTGTGCATTTGGTGGTCCGCGTGGGTGCCGGTGGGTGGTTGCTTTCTTTCCTCTTCTCTCCTCCTTCGTGGCACTGTCTGTGTTGGTTTGGTTTTGCTTTTGGTTTTACATTAGAAGGGGAGGAGAACCCAGGCCTGATGATGTAGTGGGGGCAGGGTTAGGCGCTTAGTTGGCCTTGATGGAGCTATCCTGCCACCAAGCGGAGATGGTTTCGCTCAAAGCCAGTTACCAGGTCTCAAGGGATGGAGACAGCCACAGGGCTGGAAGCAACTGGCCCAGTGGGGACGGCGCGGCGTGGGGCTGGGGTGGGTGTGTTGTCCTGAGGGTGCACATGGGCAATGGGCTCCGGGCCGTGCCTTCATGTGTGCTCTCGGCGGGGGACTGGACCCTGGTTGTGCAGCTGGGCAAGGCCCTCAGAAACCCCAGGGGCAGCACGAGATGGCCGCCTCTGGGAGTGCCCGGTGCAAATGGCCCCGGCTCCAGGACCTCTAAGACCCTCAGCTTCCGGTGAGGAAGGGGGCCACGTGAGCCCAGTGCGGCCGCAGGCAGGGCACCCCGGCACTCCCCAGCAGGGACACCGGAGGAAAAGTTGCAGAGTTGCTCTGGGCCCACCCCCAAAATGGCTGACGGGGGAAGCTCCGCTCCCTGGGCTGGACAGTCCGGGAACTGCCTGCTGTGTCCGGGGCCCCGAGGGCTCATGATTTTCCCCACAGGGTCGCACTGGCGCGCACGGCGCCCTCACAGGCCTCTGAAACCCCGTGGAGGAGACCTCCCGCGCCTTGGGCAGAACCCATTCTGCCCAGCACAGCCTCGCGGTTCCCTGCGCAGGGCAGAAGACACAGCTCGGCTGCCTGGGCTTTTCACATAACGCATTCCGCCGGATGGCACTGTGGCTCCAGAAATGGCAGTCTCCCCTTTCCCTACCCCCACCGAGCCTTCCGCGCCTGCCTTTAACTTCCAAACAGTGGACGGTGTGTAGTGGTGGCTGTGAAACTGTTAGATCACCTTCCTCGTCCTCGTCCTCGTCCTGGTCCTCGTCCTCGTCCTCGTCCTCCTCCACCTCCTCCTCCTTCTCCCCATCATCATCATCATCATCATCATCATCATTATCATCATCATCAACAGCAGCAGCAGCAGCAGCCACAGAGGCACCAATATCCCATTATCCTCATCCCCATCCATAGTCCAGCTCACCGACCACCCATGTCACCTTCAGCTGGGCTCTTCACCAACTTGGCCACTTTCCACCAAACCCGCAAGTGTAGCTAGGCAGTTCTTGATTCCCTTGATGCCCTGGTTCACAGTGAACGCCGCTGTCGACGACACTGCAGAGATCCCACCAGTGAGCCTGCAGTTTCTTCTTTGTATCTTCTGACTCCTGTCCTGTGGCTTGTCTGCACCGCATCACTTCCTAGGGAGCAACCTCTGTTCTGCTCAAGTTGAGTGCTTCACTGGGACAAAGATCCTGTGGGTCAGTGGCAGACACATCCCGGGAAGGTTCCGAAGGTTGTGAACCCTTCTTTACTTGAGTCACAAGGGTCCGGAGGTGACCACCGCGCTGCATCCCTGCGTGGAAACCCCGAGCATCCTTTGTGCGCAGGGGTGGGACTTTTGGGGATGGCATGGGTCGCACCGGTGGGCCTACTTGGGGAAGGCCACTTGGCCTCGACTACATTTGTCCACAAGTTCGCTACCACCGGGGACTTTCTTCCCGCAGGCCTCGCTAGCCAGGCTCTCAGGCTTCAGTTCTGCGCCAGAAGCCCGTCCACATGTCATGCTCAATTCTTTCCAGGTGCCCCTGTGAATTTTTATCCTTTGGGAGAAGTGGGATACAGGGCGGAGGGGGAGGGGAAGTGGGTCTTGGGGTTTGGAGGGTCATGTGGAAGAAGGGAGCTTTTTGGCTTGCTTTGGCATGGAGATCACTCTGTTTCTCAACCTAACCTCTGACACTGGCCTAGTGTTCTCACTGGAAGACCCGTGAGATCTTGCAGGGGAAATTATGGATCCCCGGGAAACACGCGCGCGCACACACACACACACACAGTCACACACACACACACACACACTCACACACGGACACGCACATGCACACATCTCAGAAACCACTTCTGAAGAACCACTCAACACCTTACCCGAAGGCTTACCCTAACCCGTACCCTAATCCTAACCCGTACACTAACACTAAACCCGTACCCTAACACTTACGCTAACCTTAAACCGTTGTCGTACCGGAACCTGTACCCTAAACCCCTTCCCTAACCCTAACCCTAACCCTAACCCTTACCCGAAGCCTTACCCTAAACCGTATCCTCATCCTAACCCGTACACTAACGCTAACCCGTACCCTAACACTTACGCTAACCCTAAACCGTTGTCGTACACTAACCTGTACCCTAAACCGTACCCGTTCCCTAACCCTAACTCTAATCCTAACCGTCACCCGTACGCGTTCCCTAACCCTAACCCGTACCCGTACCCTAACAACTACCCTAACCGTACCCTAACACGTACGCTAACCCTAAACCGTTGTCATACCCTAACCTGTACCCTAAACCGTACCCGTTCCCTAACCCTAACCTTAAACGTAACCCTAAACCTTACCTGAAGCCTTACCCTAACCCGTACCCTAATTCTAACCCGTACACTAATACTAACCCGTACTCTAACACGTACGCTAACCCTAACCCGTTGTCGTACACTAACCTGCACCCTAAACCGTACCCGTTCCCTAACCCTAACATTAACACTAACGCTTACCCTAATCCTTACCCTAACCCGTACCATAATCCTAATCCGTACAGTAACACTAACCCGTATCCTAACACGTACGCTAACCCTAAACCGTTGTCGTACCCTAACATGTACCATAAACCGTACCCGTTCCCTAACGCTAACCCTAACCATAACCATAAGCCTAACCCTAACCCTAACACTAACCCTAACCCAAACCCTAACACTAACACTAACCCTAACCCCTAACCACAACCACAACCACAACCCCAACCGTAACCCTAAACCTAACCCTAACCCTAAAGCTAACCCTAACTAAAACCCTAACCCTACCTCTAACCCTAACCCTAAACCTAACCCTAAACCTAACCCCTAACCACAACACCAACACCAACCCCAACCGTAACCCTAAACCTACCCCTAACCCTAACGCTAACCCTAACCCTATGATGCATTTCCAGGCAGAGCCTCAAAACGAGGGATCAGGGCCTTTATCCAGAACCGACTGGGATGTGTAGAGAGCAGAGAAAGGTACAACGTAAAAGCTGAGAGGAACCTTTTATTCGGGGATCTTACTGAGGACTACAGACAGGGCGACAGCCACTCACAAAGTGCTATGGAAAGGTTTTGAATTAGTACGGGAGGAAGGAGCCAGGCTATGTAGGAGTTTTCGTTGAATAAAAGAGGAAAAAATAGAAACATGTCGGGGAATACCAAAAGATTGCTGCTAATCACAAAGACAAAAAACAAAACAATGAAATAAACACAGCACCAGCACCACCACGAACAACAACAACAACAACAACAACAGCAATACCTCACCCAGAACATCTCAAGTCAGAGATTTGAGCGCTTTTCTAATCATGGGAAGACACAAGAGTCTTGGTCCATTGAAATCATTCCTAGGTATGCATCTGAACTTTCCAGGACTACTATCCTGCTTTTCTCCATCTTGAATTGCCCTCGGGGGCCACCCTTGGGGACAGAGACAGTGTGTGAGTGCCGATGGCAGGGCCACAACCTTTGTTTACTGAAGAGGCTGGTGACATTTTGTGTCCGCAGATGCAAAGCAAAGCAGGCGGTCACCGTGGCGTGAGTGTTTAAGGATGTCATGCCCATATGCCACCCAGAGCCTGGCGCGAGACCAATGTGGAAGGTGATCGTGAGGCTCCTTACAGTTTCCTCAACGTTTCCTTTCTTTGCTCCTCTAAAGTCTTCCTAGGTGTGCAGAGCGAGCAGGAGGGAGCTCCAAGGGAAAGCACATCCACGTCCCAGGGATTTCGCACACGCTGAAGTATCTGAAGGACTCTTAGAATTGAGGAGTGGAGTGTCTGTTTGGGACATTCTTGGAGGCCAAGCTGTCCCAGGAAGTAGGCCCACCTTTGAAATTGGTGAGAAAAAACAAACACACGAAAACGTCCCGCGACCACAAAAGTCACCACCTTCCTGTCGGGTAGGGCCTAAGGGGGATCTTTCCCAGGCATGAAACATCAGGACACATTGGACACTGATTTGGGGGAAATGCAGGGAGGAAGGAGGGCAGGGATTGGGAGCAGCACGTGGTGGAACCCCTACTCTCAGCATCGCTTCACACCCTTGCCTGTGTTCGCCAGGGCTTAACGTTACTGAAATCACTCGGGCTCGCGCACGCACGCCCCCACCACCCCGCACATGGTCACATTCAGGGCAGCACGCCTGCGCAGGCCCCCGCACTGGTACCCACTCTGCCCGTCTCCGTGGACCCGACGGTTGCCCTACCTTCCTTGTTCCCTGTTCTTCCTCCTTGCCCTTTTCTGTTGCTATTTCCACTTCCCAGTTGGGCACTACAGCATCGCCAAACAGGCCTCTCCCTGGACACGCTTCTGCCCCTTGCCTGAGTGGCTGAGACTTAGCCTTGGCTGACGGCTCTTCCCTCAGGAAGCCCCAGGAGGCTTCGGCCCGTTCCATCTGCCAACTTGGGACACACTGTGCCCTGGGGATCGCCTTCATGCTTCACCTCCATTATGGTTCTTTCTTTTGATTTCTGTTTGCTCTCCGCTTTCGGCTCCTGCCTTCCACTCAATGCCTTACTTTCAGTTCTTCCCTCTGGACAAAAGGCACGGCTGGGAGCGTGCCTGGGAAGCTCAACGTGGCCAATACATGTACTTTCCCTGTGCAAGGGAAAATGCCCCCGTGGACTAGGAGAGTAAGGGGCATTCCCTCACAGCCATCCCTTAATTGCCATCGGGGATTACCTCACCCCTCTCGTGTCCCTTACCTCCCCTTAGTAACCTAGATTTCCCAGGGTTCTACCTAACCTTTCCTGAGTGCCCTGAGTGCATCCCGAGGCTCTTTGGCCCTTTGCAGTGTACCCATGACATACTCAGGGTGTCAGAGGTGGCTCTACCTCTCCTTTTGCCTTCTGTAGGCCCGGCGGGCCCACTGCTGAGTCGGAGCCCTTGATGGCACTCAGGAGGGACCCCCACGCCGCCCCCGCCGCCATGCCCAGGTCAAGGGGCTGCCTGGTGGCCTGTCCTTTGGTCTGCCGGCAGCTTGTGTCTCCCTGTCACTCCCTGTGCATGTTGCAAAAGATACACAGTGAAGCGCCCTTGCACTGGATCCACGGCAACGCTCGTGGTTGTTGAGGCGACGTTGGTGGAGGTGGTGGTGATGGTGACGGTGGTGGTGGTGATGGTGGTGGTCAGTTACTGCTTCCCTCTATTCCTTTCACTGTCTATTCTGAGCTGGCCTAGTGTCCTCAGCGTTCTCCTCGCACGTCTGCTCTTTGGTTAAGGGGGAGGCACGAGTGTAGGAGAAGGCAGTCGTGCGGTTCACTTCGGACTCTTCCCCTTCCTCCTCGACATCTTTTCCCTTCTCCAGCGGTGGAGGGCATTGTCACCCTCCGGGAAAACCCAGAATACTAAACATCAACAAAACCAAACAAGATCTAGGAGTTACGTCGCAGTGAAACAGCATGACGAACTCGAGGCTTGCAAAATTATCTCTTGACTTTCCATTCGGTGCAGTTGTTCTCCTTATGGAAGCCCTTCAAGTCCAAACGTGAGCCAGCAGGGGCCTCCTCAAGTTGCACCCTGCTTGCCGTTGGTTCCCAATCCAATGGCGTGATCCGAACAGTGTACATTTCACTGTATTACTTACGAGCGGTCGCCTCCCTGTCCACAAGCGCAGGCAGGTTGGTGCTGGCCGCCGCTCAGAAGACCAGGCAATCAAGCACCCACAGCCGGATACCCACGGCAACACATGCCCACGGGCAGGCAAGCACCTTAGACAGGTGTGAGAGCATGGGCTCGAGTACACACACACACACAGACAAACACACACACACACACACACACACACACACATACCCTATCTTCCTACCCCGCCACACACAGCACACCCTCACACAACCACAAACATACTGACACACGCTGTCACCTGTGCTTTCCTCTATACCCTCGCACCTGTCTCCCCCCCCGCCCAACCCCAACCCCATCCTCTGACCACTGCAAATACTCTGAGAATGGCTGAAACACGCATTCCCAGAGGGGCTCTCAAAAAGGGACACGCAGCCACTCTGTGTTCCAGGTGATAGTCGTCGGTCAGCAGGTGGGCCCAAGCTGCCAGTGTAAACCTGAAACGTCCCTTGTTTAGCCAGATAAATGGGGTCTTCAAGTGGGAGCAGAGTCTGTGCCCATCCTCAAGAGAAGCAAGGCCCTGTGTGGGGCTCTGTGACTGGCGATGTTTGTTAGCCTTGCAAGGTTCCTGTGTGAGGGCAAGGCCAGCCCGCCCAGAGCCAGTCCTTGGCACCCCATGTTGGGGGCGCCTCCGGGTTGGGCCAGCCACTTCTGGCTGCACTGTTGGGCCAGCCCGAGGTGGTGGCCTCAAGCCGAAGCTCCGGGCCTTGAAAGGGAAGCGGAGTCCTGCAACAAAGTGACTTGCAAAGCCAGCGGGGTTTTCGCCACCAGTAAGGTGGCTGCCACCTGGTCCAGGAGAAATCCTGTGATTTAGACACTCAGGCAATGTCACCCAGCCAGGTCGCTCGGTGTATCCTTTGCCTTTTACTTCTCCCAAGAGCAGGAGTCAAGAAAAAGGGGGTTGGAGGAAAGGAAGTGGAAAGGACTGCAGGGGGTCCAGCCTCGTGGCCAGTGGTCCTTTCGTCCTGTGCATTTGGTGGTCCGCGTGGGTGCCGGTGGGTGGTTGCTTTCTTTCCTTTTCTCTCCTCCTTCGTGGCACTGTCTGTGTTGGTTTGGTTTTGCTTTTGGTTTTACATTAGAAGGGGAGGAGAACCCAGGCCTGATGATGTAGTGGGGGCAGGGTTAGGCGCTTAGTTGGCCTTGATGGAGCTATCCTGCCACCAAGCGGAGATGGTTTCGCTCAAAGCCAGTTACCAGGTCTCAAGGGATGGAGACAGCCACAGGGCTGGAAGCAACTGGCCCAGTGGGGACGGCGCGGCGTGGGGCTGGGGTGGGTGTGTTGTCCTGAGGGTGCACATGGGCAATGGGCTCCGGGCCGTGCCTTCATGTGTGCTCTCGGCGGGGGACTGGACCCTGGTTGTGCAGCTGGGCAAGGCCCTCAGAAACCCCAGGGGCAGCACGAGATGGCCGCCTCTGGGAGTGCCCGGTGCAAATGGCCCCGGCTCCAGGACCTCTAAGACCCTCAGCTTCCGGTGAGGAAGGGGGCCACGTGAGCCCAGTGCGGCCGCAGGCAGGGCACCCCGGCACTCCCCAGCAGGGACACCGGAGGAAAAGTTGCAGAGTTGCTCTGGGCCCACCCCCAAAATGGCTGACGGGGGAAGCTCCGCTCCCTGGGCTGGACAGTCCGGGAACTGCCTGCTGTGTCCGGGGCCCCGAGGGCTCATGATTTTCCCCACAGGGTCGCACTGGCGCGCACGGCGCCCTCACAGGCCTCTGAAACCCCGTGGAGGAGACTTCCCGCGCCTTGGGCAGAACCCATTCTGCCCAGCACAGCCTCGCGGTTCCCTGCGCAGGGCAGAAGACACAGCTCGGCTGCCTGGGCTTTTCACATAACGCATTCCGCCGGATGGCACTGTGGCTCCAGAAATGGCAGTCTCCCCTTTCCCTACCCCCACCGAGCCTTCCGCGCCTGCCTTTAACTTCCAAACAGTGGACGGTGTGTAGTGGTGGCTGTGAAACTGTTAGATCACCTTCCTCCTCGTCCTCGTCCTCGTCCTGGTCCTCGTCCTCGTCCTCGTCCTCCTCCACCTCCTCCTCCTTCTCCCCATCATCATCATCATCATCATCATCATTATCATCATCATCAACAGCAGCAGCAGCAGCAGCCACAGAGGCACCAATATCCCATTATCCTCATCCCCATCCATAGTCCAGCTCACCGACCACCCATGTCACCTTCAGCTGGGCTCTTCACCAACTTGGCCACTTTCCACCAAACCCGCAAGTGTAGCTAGGCAGTTCTTGATTCCCTTGATGCCCTGGTTCACAGTGAACGCCGCTGTCGACGACACTGCAGAGATCCCACCAGTGAGCCTGCAGTTTCTTCTTTGTATCTTCTGACTCCTGTCCTGTGGCTTGTCTGCACCGCATCACTTCCTAGGGAGCAACCTCTGTTCTGCTCAAGTTGAGTGCTTCACTGGGACAAAGATCCTGTGGGTCAGTGGCAGACACATCCCGGGAAGGTTCCGAAGGTTGTGAACCCTTCTTTACTTGAGTCACAAGGGTCCGGAGGTGACCACCGCGCTGCATCCCTGCGTGGAAACCCCGAGCATCCTTTGTGCGCAGGGGTGGGACTTTTGGGGATGGCATGGGTCGCACCGGTGGGCCTACTTGGGGAAGGCCACTTGGCCTCGACTACATTTGTCCACAAGTTCGCTACCACCGGGGACTTTCTTCCCGCAGGCCTCGCTAGCCAGGCTCTCAGGCTTCAGTTCTGCGCCAGAAGCCCGTCCACATGTCATGCTCAATTCTTTCCAGGTGCCCCTGTGAATTTTTATCCTTTGGGAGAAGTGGGATACAGGGCGGAGGGGGAGGGGAAGTGGGTCTTGGGGTTTGGAGGGTCATGTGGAAGAAGGGAGCTTTTTGGCTTGCTTTGGCATGGAGATCACTCTGTTTCTCAACCTAACCTCTGACACTGGCCTAGTGTTCTCACTGGAAGACCCGTGAGATCTTGCAGGGGAAATTATGGATCCCCGGGAAACACGCGCGCGCACACACACACACACACAGTCACACACACACACACACACTCACACACGGACACGCACATGCACACATCTCAGAAACCACTTCTGAAGAACCACTCAACACCTTACCCGAAGGCTTACCCTAACCCGTACCCTAATCCTAACCCGTACACTAACACTAACCCGTACCCTAACACTTACGCTAACCTTAAACCGTTGTCGTACCGTAACCTGTACCCTAAACCCCTTCCCTAACCCTAACCCTAACCCTAACCCTTACCCGAAGCCTTACCCTAAACCGTATCCTCATCCTAACCCGTACACTAACGCTAACCCGTACCCTAACACTTACGCTAACCCTAAACCGTTGTCGTACACTAACCTGTACCCTAAACCGTACCCGTTCCCTAACCCTAACTCTAATCCTAACCGTCACCCGTACGCGTTCCCTAACCCTAACCCGTACCCGTACCCTAACAACTACCCTAACCGTACCCTAACACGTACGCTAACCCTAAACCGTTGTCATACCCTAACCTGTACCCTAAACCGTACCCGTTCCCTAACCCTAACCTTAAACGTAACCCTAAACCTTACCTGAAGCCTTACCCTAACCCGTACCCTAATTCTAACCCGTACACTAATACTAACCCGTACTCTAACACGTACGCTAACCCTAACCCGTTGTCGT
Source organism: Tursiops truncatus (assembly GCF_011762595.2). NCBI lineage: Eukaryota > Metazoa > Chordata > Mammalia > Artiodactyla > Delphinidae > Tursiops > Tursiops truncatus. Next base: position 38,833 of record NW_022983295.1, on the reverse strand, counting down.
ACACTAACCTGCACCCTAAACCGTACCCGTTCCCTAACCCTAACCCTAACATTAACACTAACGCTTACCCTAATCCTTACCCTAACCCGTACCATAATCCTAATCCGTACAGTAACACTAACCCGTATCCTAACACGTACGCTAACCCTAAACCGTTGTCGTACCCTAACATGTACCATAAACCGTACCCGTTCCCTAACGCTAACCCTAACCATAACCATAAGCCTAACCCTAACCCTAACACTAACCCTAACCCAAACCCTAACACTAACACTAACCCTAACCCCTAACCACAACCACAACCACAACCCCAACCGTAACCCTAAACCTAACCCTAACCCTAAAGCTAACCCTAACTAAAACCCTAACCCTACCTCTAACCCTAACCCTAAACCTAACCCTAAACCTAACCCCTAACCACAACACCAACACCAACCCCAACCGTAACCCTAAACCTACCCCTAACCCTAACGCTAACCCTAACCCTATGATGCATTTCCAGGCAGAGCCTCAAAACGAGGGATCAGGGCCTTTATCCAGAACCGACTGGGATGTGTAGAGAGCAGAGAAAGGTACAACGTAAAAGCTGAGAGGAACCTTTTATTCGGGGATCTTACTGAGGACTACAGACACGGCGACAGCCACTCACAAAGTGCTATGGAAAGGTTTTGAATTAGTACGGGAGGAAGGAGCCAGGCTATGTAGGAGTTTTCGTTGAATAAAAGAGGAAAAAATAGAAACATGTCGGGGAATACCAAAAGATTGCTGCTAATCACAAAGACAAAAAACAAAACAATGAAATAAACACAGCACCAGCACCACCACGAACAACAACAACAACAACAACAACAACAGCAATACCTCACCCAGAACATCTCAAGTCAGAGATTTGAGCGCTTTTCTAATCATGGGAAGACACAAGAGTCTTGGTCCATTGAAATCATTCCTAGGTATGCATCTGAACTTTCCAGGACTACTATCCTGCTTTTCTCCATCTTGAATTGCCCTCGGGGGCCACCCTTGGGGACAGAGACAGTGTGTGAGTGCCGATGGCAGGGCCACAACCTTTGTTTACTGAAGAGGCTGGTGACATTTTGTGTCCGCAGATGCAAAGCAAAGCAGGCGGTCACCGTGGCGTGAGTGTTTAAGGATGTCATGCCCATATGCCACCCAGAGCCTGGCGCGAGACCAATGTGGAAGGTGATCGTGAGGCTCCTTACAGTTTCCTCAACGTTTCCTTTCTTTGCTCCTCTAAAGTCTTCCTAGGTGTGCAGAGCGAGCAGGAGGGAGCTCCAAGGGAAAGCACATCCACGTCCCAGGGATTTCGCACACGCTGAAGTATCTGAAGGACTCTTAGAATTGAGGAGTGGAGTGTCTGTTTGGGACATTCTTGGAGGCCAAGCTGTCCCAGGAAGTAGGCCCACCTTTGAAATTGGTGAGAAAAAACAAACACACGAAAACGTCCCGCGACCACAAAAGTCACCACCTTCCTGTCGGGTAGGGCCTAAGGGGGATCTTTCCCAGGCATGAAACATCAGGACACATCGGACACTGATTTGGGGGAAATGCAGGGAGGAAGGAGGGCAGGGATTGGGAGCAGCACGTGGTGGAACCCCTACTCTCAGCATCGCTTCACACCCTTGCCTGTGTTCGCCAGGGCTTAACGTTACTGAAATCACTCGGGCTCGCGCACGCACGCCCCCACCACCCCGCACATGGTCACATTCAGGGCAGCACGCCTGCGAAGGCCCCCGCACTGGTACCCACTCTGCCCGTCTCCGTGGACCCGACGGTTGTCCTACCTTCCTTGTTCCCTGTTCTTTCTCCTTGCCCTTTTCTGTTGCTATTTCCACTTCCCAGTTGGGCACTACAGCATCGCCAAACAGGCCTCTCCCTGGACACGCTTCTGCCCCTTGCCTGAGTGGCTGAGACTTAGCCTTGGCTGACGGCTCTTCCCTCAGGAAGCCCCAGGAGGCTTCGGCCCGTTCCATCTGCCAACTTGGGACACACTGTGCCCTGGGGATCGCCTTCATGCTTCACCTCCATTATGGTTCTTTCTTTTGATTTCTGTTTGCTCTCCGCTTTCGGCTCCTGCCTTCCACTCAATGCCTTACTTTCAGTTCTTCCCTCTGGACAAAAGGCACGGCTTGGGAGCGTGCCTGGGAAGCTCAACGTGGCCAATACATGTACTTTCCCTGTGCAAGGGAAAATGCCCCCGTGGACTAGGAGAGTAAGGGGCATTCCCTCACAGCCATCCCTTAATTGCCATCGGGGATTACCTCACCCCTCTCGTGTCCCTTACCTCCCCTTAGTAACCTAGATTTCCCAGGGTTCTACCTAACCTTTCCTGAGTGCCCTGAGTGCATCCCGAGGCTCTTTGGCCCTTTGCAGTGTACCCATGACATACTCAGGGTGTCAGAGGTGGCTCTACCTCTCCTTTTGCCTTCTGTAGGCCCGGCGGGCCCACTGCTGAGTCGGAGCCCTTGATGGCACTCAGGAGGGACCCCCACGCCGCCCCCGCCGCCATGCCCAGGTCAAGGGGCTGCCTGGTGGCCTGTCCTTTCGTCTGCCGGCAGCTTGTGTCTCCCTGTCACTCCCTGTGCATGTTGCAAAAGATACACAGTGAAGCGCCCCTGCACTGGATCCACGGCAACGCTCGTGGTTGTTGAGGCGACGTTGGTGGAGGTGGTGGTGATGGTGACGGTGGTGGTGGTGATGGTGGTGGTCAGTTACTGCTTCCCTCTATTCCTTTCACTGTCTATTCTGAGCTGGCCTAGTGTCCTCAGCGTTCTCCTCGCACGTCTGCTCTTTGGTTAAGGGGGAGGCACGAGTGTAGGAGAAGGCAGTCGTGTGGTTCACTTCGGACTCTTCCCCTTCCTCCTCGACATCTTTTCCCTTCTCCAGCGGTGGAGGGCATTGTCACCCTCCGGGAAAACCCAGAATACTAAACATCAACAAAACCAAACAAGATCTAGGAGTTACTTCTCAGTGAAACAGCATGACGAACTCGAGGCTTGCAAAATTATCTCTTGACTTTCCATTCGGTGCAGTTGTTCTCCTTATGGAAGCCCTTCAAGTCCAAACGTGAGCCAGCAGGGGCCTCCTCAAGTTGCACCCTGCTTGCCGTTGGTTCCCAATCCAATGGCGTGATCCGAACAGTGTACATTTCACTGTATTACTTACGAGCGGTCGCCTCCCTGTCCGCAAGCCCAGGCAGGTTGGTGCTGGCCGCCGCTCAGAAGAACAGGCAATCAAGCACCCACAGCCGGATACCCACGGCAACACATGCCCACGGGCAGGCAAGCACCTTAGACAGGTGTGAGAGCATGGGCTCGAGTACACACACACACACAGACAAACACACACACACACACACACACACACACACATACCCTATCTTCCTACCCCGCCACACACAGCACACCCTCACACAACCACAAACATACTGACACACGCTGTCACCTGTGCTTTCCTCTATACCCTCGCACCTGTCTCCCCCCCCGCCCAACCCCAACCCCATCCTCTGACCACTGCAAATACTCTGAGAATGGCTGAAACACGCATTCCCAGAGGGGCTCTCAAAAAGGGACACGCAGCCACTCTGTGTTCCAGGTGATAGTCGTCGGTCAGCAGGTGGGCCCAAGCTGCCAGTGTAAACCTGAAACGTCCCTTGTTTAGCCAGATAAATGGGGTCTTCAAGTGGGAGCAGAGTCTGTGCCCATCCTCAAGAGAAGCAAGGCCCTGTGTGGGGCTCTGTGACTGGCGATGTTTGTTAGCCTTGCAAGGTTCCTGTGTGAGGGCAAGGCCAGCCCGCCCAGAGCCAGTCCTTGGCACCCCATGTTGGGGGCGCCTCCGGGTTGGGCCAGCCACTTCTGGCTGCACTGTTGGGCCAGCCCGAGGTGGTGGCCTCAAGCCGAAGCTCCGGGCCTTGAAAGGGAAGCGGAGTCCTGCAACAAAGTGACTTGCAAGCCAGCGGGGTTTTCGCCACCAGTAAGGTGGCTGCCACCTGGTCCAGGAGAAATCCTGTGATTTAGACACTCAGGCAATGTCACCCAGCCAGGTCGCTCGGTGTATCCTTTGCCTTTTACTTCTCCCAAGAGCAGGAGTCAAGAAAAAGGGGGTTGGAGGAAAGGAAGTGGAAAGGACTGCAGGGGGTCCAGCCTCGTGGCCAGTGGTCCTTTCGTCCTGTGCATTTGGTGGTCCGCGTGGGTGCCGGTGGGTGGTTGCTTTCTTTCCTTTTCTCTCCTCCTTCGTGGCACTGTCTGTGTTGGTTTGGTTTTGCTTTTGGTTTTACATTAGAAGGGGAGGAGAACCCAGGCCTGATGATGTAGTGGGGGCAGGGTTAGGCGCTTAGTTGGCCTTGATGGAGCTATACTGCCACCAAGCGGAGATGGTTTCGCTCAAAGCCAGTTACCAGGTCTCAAGGGATGGAGACAGCCACAGGGCTGGAAGCAACTGGCCCAGTGGGGACGGCGCGGCGTGGGGCTGGGGTGGGTGTGTTGTCCTGAGGGTGCACATGGGCAATGGGCTCCGGGCCGTGCCTTCATGTGTGCTCTCGGCGGGGGACTGGACCCTGGTTGTGCAGCTGGGCAAGGCCCTCAGAAACCCCAGGGGCAGCACGAGATGGCCGCCCCTGGGAGTGCCCGGTGCAAATGGCCCCGGCTCCAGGACCTCTAAGACCCTCAGCTTCCGGTGAGGAAGGGGGCCACGTGAGCCCAGTGCGGCCGCAGGCAGGGCACCCCGGCACTCCCCAGCAGGGACACCGGAGGAAAAGTTGCAGAGTTGCTCTGGGCCCACCCCCAAAATGGCTGACGGGGGAAGCTCCGCTCCCTGGGCTGGACAGTCCGGGAACTGCCTGCTGTGTCCGGGGCCCCGAGGGCTCATGATTTTCCACACAGGGTCGCACTGGCGCGCACGGCGCCCTCACAGGCCTCTGAAACCCCGTGGAGGAGACCTCCCGCGCCTTGGGCAGAACCCATTCTGCCCAGCACAGCCTCGCGGTTCCCTGCGCAGGGCAGAAGACACAGCTCGGCTGCCTGGGCTTTTCACATAACGCATTCCGCTGGATGGCACTGTGGCTCCAGAAATGGCAGTCTCCCCTTTCCCTACCCCCACCGAGCCTTCCGCGCCTGCCTTTAACTTCCAAACAGTGGACGGTGTGTAGTGGTGGCTGTGAAACTGTTAGATCACCTTCCTCGTCCTCGTCCTCGTCCTGGTCCTCGTCCTCGTCCTCGTCCTCCTCCACCTCCTCCTCCTTCTCCCCATCATCATCATCATCATCATCATCATCATTATCATCATCATCAACAGCAGCAGCAGCAGCAGCCACAGAGGCACCAATATCCCATTATCCTCATCCCCATCCATAGTCCAGCTCACCGACCACCCATGTCACCTTCAGCTGGGCTCTTCACCAACTTGGCCACTTTCCACCAAACCCGCAAGTGTAGCTAGGCAGTTCTTGATTCCCTTGATGCCCTGGTTCACAGTGAACGCCGCTGTCGACGACACTGCAGAGATCCCACCAGTGAGCCTGCAGTTTCTTCTTTGTATCTTCTGACTCCTGTCCTGTGGCTTGTCTGCACCGCATCACTTCCTAGGGAGCAACCTCTGTTCTGCTCAAGTTGAGTGCTTCACTGGGACAAAGATCCTGTGGGTCAGTGGCAGACACATCCCGGGAAGGTTCCGAAGGTTGTGAACCCTTCTTTACTTGAGTCACAAGGGTCCGGAGGTGACCACCGCGCTGCATCCCTGCGTGGAAACCCCGAGCATCCTTTGTGCGCAGGGGTGGGACTTTTGGGGATGGCATGGGTCGCACCGGTGGGCCTACTTGGGGAAGGCCACTTGGCCTCGACTACATTTGTCCACAAGTTCGCTACCACCGGGGTACTTTCTTCCCGCATGGCCTCGCTAGCCAGGCTCTCAGGCTTCAGTTCTGCGCCAGAAGCCCGTCCACATGTCATGCTCAATTCTTTCCAGGTGCCCCTGTGAATTTTTATCCTTTGGGAGAAGTGGGATACAGGGCGGAGGGGGAGGGGAAGTGGGTCTTGGGGTTTGGAGGGTCATGTGGAAGAAGGGAGCTTTTTGGCTTGCTTTGGCATGGAGATCACTCTGTTTCTCAACCTAACCTCTGACACTGGCCTAGTGTTCTCACTGGAAGACCCGTGAGATCTTGCAGGGGAAATTATGGATCCCCGGGAAACACGCGCGCGCACACACACACACACACAGTCACACACACACACACACTCACACACGGACACGCACATGCACACATCTCAGAAACCACTTCTGAAGAACCACTCAACACCTTACCCGAAGGCTTACCCTAACCCGTACCCTAATCCTAACCCGTACACTAACACTAACCCGTACCCTAACACTTACGCTAACCTTAAAACGTTGTCGTACCGTAACCTGTACCCTAAACCCCTTCCCTAACCCTAACACTAACCCTAACCCTAACCCTTACCCGAAGCCTTACCCTAAACCGTATCCTCATCCTAACCCGTACACTAACGCTAACCCGTACCCTAACACTTACGCTAACCCTAAACCGTTGTCGTACACTAACCTGTACCCTAAACCGTACCCGTTCCCTAACCCTAACTCTAATCCTAACCGTCACCCGTACGCGTTCCCTAACCCTAACCCGTACCCGTACCCTAACAACTACCCTAACCGTACCCTAACACGTACGCTAACCCTAAACCGTTGTCATACCCTGATCTGTACCCTAAACCGTACCCGTTCCCTAACCCTAACCTTAAACGTAACCCTAAACCTTACCTGAAGCCTTACCCTAACCCGTACCCTAATTCTAACCCGTACACTAATACTAACCCGTACTCTAACACGTACGCTAACCCTAACCCGTTGTCGTACACTAACCTGCACCCTAAACCGTACCCGTTCCCTAACCCTAACCCTAACATTAACACTAACGCTTACCCTAATCCTTACCCTAACCCGTACCATAATCCTAATCCGTACAGTAACACTAACCCGTATCCTAACACGTACGCTAACCCTAAACCGTTGTCGTACCCTAACCTGTACCATAAACCGTACCCGTTCCCTAACGCTAACCCTAACCATAACCATAACCCTAACCCTAACCCTAACACTAACCCTAACCCAAACCCTAACACTAACACTAACCCTAACCCCTAACCACAACCACAACCACAACCCCAACCGTAACCCTAAACCTAACCCTAACCCTAAAGCTAACCCTAACTAAAACCCTAACCCTACCTCTAACCCTAACCCTAAACCTAACCCTAAACCTAACCCCTAACCACAACACCAACACCAACCCCAACCGTAACCCTAAACCTACCCCTAACCCTAACGCTAACCCTAACCCTATGATGCATTTCCAGGCAGAGCCTCAAAACGAGGGATCAGGGCCTTTATCCAGAACCGACTGGGATGTGTAGAGAGCAGAGAAAGGTACAACGTAAAAGCTGAGAGGAACCTTTTATTCGGGGATCTTACTGAGGACTACAGACACGGCGACAGCCACTCACAAAGTGCTATGGAAAGGTTTTGAATTAGTACGGGAGGAAGGAGCCAGGCTATGTAGGAGTTTTCGTTGAATAAAAGAGGAAAAAATAGAAACATGTCGGGGAATACCAAAAGATTGCTGCTAATCACAAAGACAAAAAACAAAACAATGAAATAAACACAGCACCAGCACCACCACGAACAACAACAACAACAACAACAGCAATACCTCACCCAGAACATCTCAAGTCAGAGATTTGAGCGCTTTTCTAATCATGGGAAGACACAAGAGTCTTGGTCCATTGAAATCATTCCTAGGTATGCATCTGAACTTTCCAGGACTACTATCCTGCTTTTCTCCATCTTGAATTGCCCTCGGGGGCCACCCTTGGGGACAGAGACAGTGTGTGAGTGCCGATGGCAGGGCCACAACCTTTGTTTACTGAAGAGGCTGGTGACATTTTGTGTCCGCAGATGCAAAGCAAAGCAGGCGGTCACCGTGGCGTGAGTGTTTAAGGATGTCATGCCCATATGCCACCCAGAGCCTGGCGCGAGACCAATGTGGAAGGTGATCGTGAGGCTCCTTACAGTTTCCTCAACGTTTCCTTTCTTTGCTCCTCTAAAGTCTTCCTAGGTGTGCAGAGCGAGCAGGAGGGAGCTCCAAGGGAAAGCACATCCACGTCCCAGGGATTTCGCACACGCTGAAGTATCTGAAGGACTCTTAGAATTGAGGAGTGGAGTGTCTGTTTGGGACATTCTTGGAGGCCAAGCTGTCCCAGGAAGTAGGCCCACCTTTGAAATTGGTGAGAAAAAACAAACACACGAAAACGTCCCGCGACCACAAAAGTCACCACCTTCCTGTCGGGTAGGGCCTAAGGGGGATCTTTCCCAGGCATGAAACATCAGGACACATCGGACACTGATTTGGGGGAAATGCAGGGAGGAAGGAGGGCAGGGATTGGGAGCAGCACGTGGTGGAACCCCTACTCTCAGCATCGCTTCACACCCTTGCCTGTGTTCGCCAGGGCTTAACGTTACTGAAATCACTCGGGCTCGCGCACGCACGCCCCCACCACCCCGCACATGGTCACATTCAGGGCAGCACGCCTGCGAAGGCCCCCGCACTGGTACCCACTCTGCCCGTCTCCGTGGACCCGACGGTTGTCCTACCTTCCTTGTTCCCTGTTCTTTCTCCTTGCCCTTTTCTGTTGCTATTTCCACTTCCCAGTTGGGCACTACAGCATCGCCAAACAGGCCTCTCCCTGGACACGCTTCTGCCCCTTGCCTGAGTGGCTGAGACTTAGCCTTGGCTGACGGCTCTTCCCTCAGGAAGCCCCAGGAGGCTTCGGCCCGTTCCATCTGCCAACTTGGGACACACTGTGCCCTGGGGATCGCCTTCATGCTTCACCTCCATTATGGTTCTTTCTTTTGATTTCTGTTTGCTCTCCGCTTTCGGCTCCTGCCTTCCACTCAATGCCTTACTTTCAGTTCTTCCCTCTGGACAAAAGGCACGGTTGGGAGCGTGCCTGGGAAGCTCAACGTGGCCAATACATGTACTTTCCCTGTGCAAGGGAAAATGCCCCCGTGGACTAGGAGAGTAAGGGGCATTCCCTCACAGCCATCCCTTAATTGCCATCGGGGATTACCTCACCCCTCTCGTGTCCCTTACCTCCCCTTAGTAACCTAGAGTTCCCAGGGTTCTACCTAACCTTTCCTGAGTGCCCTGAGTGCATCCCGAGGCTCTTTGGCCCTTTGCAGTGTACCCATGACATACTCAGGGTGTCAGAGGTGGCTCTACCTCTCCTTTTGCCTTCTGTAGGCCCGGCGGGCCCACTGCTGAGTCGGAGCCCTTGATGGCACTCAGGAGGGACCCCCACGCCGCCCCCGCCGCCATGCCCAGGTCAAGGGGCTGCCTGGTGGCCTGTCCTTTGGTCTGCCGGCAGCTTGTGTCTCCCTGTCACTCCCTGTGCATGTTGCAAAAGATACACAGTGAAGCGCCCTTGCACTGGATCCACGGCAACGCTCGTGGTTGTTGAGGCGACGTTGGTGGAGGTGGTGGTGATGGTGACGGTGGTGGTGGTGATGGTGGTGGTCAGTTACTGCTTCCCTCTATTCCTTTCACTGTCTATTCTGAGCTGGCCTAGTGTCCTCAGCGTTCTCCTCGCACGTCTGCTCTTTGGTTAAGGGGGAGGCACGAGTGTAGGAGAAGGCAGTCGTGTGGTTCACTTCGGACTCTTCCCCTTCCTCCTCGACATCTTTTCCCTTCTCCAGCGGTGGAGGGCATTGTCACCCTCCGGGAAAACCCAGAAAACTAAACACCAACAAAACCAAACAAGATCTAGGAGTTACTTCTCAGTGAAACAGCATGACGAACTCGAGGCTTGCAAAATTATCTCTTGACTTTCCATTCGGTGCAGTTGTTCTCCTTATGGAAGCCCTTCAAGTCCAAACGTGAGCCAGCAGGGGCCTCCTCAAGTTGCACCCTGCTTGCCGTTGGTTCCCAATCCAATGGCGTGATCCGAACAGTGTACATTTCACTGTATTACTTACGAGCGGTCGCCTCCCTGTCCGCAAGCCCAGGCAGGTTGGTGCTGGCCGCCGCTCAGAAGACCAGGCAATCAAGCACCCACAGCCGGATACCCACGGCAACACATGCCCACGGGCAGGCAAGCACCTTAGACAGGTGTGAGAGCATGGGCTCGAGTACACACACACACACAGACAAACACACACACACGCACACACACACACACACATACCCTATCTTCCTACCCCGCCACACACAGCACACCCTCACACAACCACAAACATACTGACACACGCTGTCACCTGTGCTTTCCTCTATACCCTCGCACCTGTCTCCCCCCCCGCCCAACCCCAACCCCATCCTCTGACCACTGCAAATACTCTGAGAATGGCTGAAACACGCATTCCCAGAGGGGCTCTCAAAAAGGGACACGCAGCCACTCTGTGTTCCAGGTGATAGTCGTCGGTCAGCAGGTGGGCCCAAGCTGCCAGTGTAAACCTGAAACGTCCCTTGTTTAGCCAGATAAATGGGGTCTTCAAGTGGGAGCAGAGTCTGTGCCCATCCTCAAGAGAAGCAAGGCCCTGTGTGGGGCTCTGTGACTGGCGATGTTTGTTAGCCTTGCAAGGTTCCTGTGTGAGGGCAAGGCCAGCCCGCCCAGAGCCAGTCCTTGGCACCCCATGTTGGGGGCGCCTCCGGGTTGGGCCAGCCACTTCTGGCTGCACTGTTGGGCCAGCCCGAGGTGGTGGCCTCAAGCCGAAGCTCCGGGCCTTGAAAGGGAAGCGGAGTCCTGCAACAAAGTGACTTGCAAGCCAGCGGGGTTTTCGCCACCAGTAAGGTGGCTGCCACCTGGTCCAGGAGAAATCCTGTGATTTAGACACTCAGGCAATGTCACCCAGCCAGGTCGCTCGGTGTATCCTTTGCCTTTTACTTCTCCCAAGAGCAGGAGTCAAGAAAAAGGGGGTTGGAGGAAAGGAAGTGGAAAGGACTGCAGGGGGTCCAGCCTCGTGGCCAGTGGTCCTTTCGTCCTGTGCATTTGGTGGTCCGCGTGGGTGCCGGTGGGTGGTTGCTTTCTTTCCTTTTCTCTCCTCCTTCGTGGCACTGTCTGTGTTGGTTTGGTTTTGCTTTTGGTTTTACATTAGAAGGGGAGGAGAACCCAGGCCTGATGATGTAGTGGGGGCAGGGTTAGGCGCTTAGTTGGCCTTGATGGATCTATACTGCCACCAAGCGGAGATGGTTTCGCTCAAAGCCAGTTACCAGGTCTCAAGGGATGGAGACAGCCACAGGGCTGGAAGCAACTGGCCCAGTGGGGACGGCGCGGCGTGGGGCTGGGGTGGGTGTGTTGTCCTGAGGGTGCACATGGGCAATGGGCTCCGGGCCGTGCCTTCATGTGTGCTCTCGGCGGGGGACTGGACCCTGGTTGTGCAGCTGGGCAAGGCCCTCAGAAACCCCAGGGGCAGCACGAGATGGCCGCCTCTGGGAGTGCCCGGTGCAAATGGCCCCGGCTCCAGGACCTCTAAGACCCTCAGCTTCCGGTGAGGAAGGGGGCCACGTGAGCCCAGTGCGGCCGCAGGCAGGGCACCCCGGCACTCCCCAGCAGGGACACCGGAGGAAAAGTTGCAGAGTTGCTCTGGGCCCACCCCCAAAATGGCTGACGGGGGAAGCTCCGCTCCCTGGGCTGGACAGTCCGGGAACTGCCTGCTGTGTCCGGGGCCCCGAGGGCTCATGATTTTCCCCACAGGGTCGCACTGGCGCGCACGGCGCCCTCACAGGCCTCTGAAACCCCGTGGAGGAGACCTCCCGCGCCTTGGGCAGAACCCATTCTGCCCAGCACAGCCTCGCGGTTCCCTGCGCAGGGCAGAAGACACAGCTCGGCTGCCTGGGCTTTTCACATAACGCATTCCGCCGGATGGCACTGTGGCTCCAGAAATGGCAGTCTCCCCTTTCCCTACCCCCACCGAGCCTTCCGCGCCTGCCTTTAACTTCCAAACAGTGGACGGTGTGTAGTGGTGGCTGTGAAACTGTTAGATCACCTTCCTCGTCCTCGTCCTCGTCCTGGTCCTCGTCCTCGTCCTCGTCCTCCTCCACCTCCTCCTCCTTCTCCCCATCATCATCATCATCATCATCATCATCATTATCATCATCATCAACAGCAGCAGCAGCAGCAGCCACAGAGGCACCAATATCCCATTATCCTCATCCCCATCCATAGTCCAGCTCACCGACCACCCATGTCACCTTCAGCTGGGCTCTTCACCAACTTGGCCACTTTCCACCAAACCCGCAAGTGTAGCTAGGCAGTTCTTGATTCCCTTGATGCCCTGGTTCACAGTGAACGCCGCTGTCGACGACACTGCAGAGATCCCACCAGTGAGCCTGCAGTTTCTTCTTTGTATCTTCTGACTCCTGTCCTGTGGCTTGTCTGCACCGCATCACTTCCTAGGGAGCAACCTCTGTTCTGCTCAAGTTGAGTGCTTCACTGGGACAAAGATCCTGTGGGTCAGTGGCAGACACATCCCGGGAAGGTTCCGAAGGTTGTGAACCCTTCTTTACTTGAGTCACAAGGGTCCGGAGGTGACCACCGCGCTGCATCCCTGCGTGGAAACCCCGAGCATCCTTTGTGCGCAGGGGTGGGACTTTTGGGGATGGCATGGGTCGCACCGGTGGGCCTACTTGGGGAAGGCCACTTGGCCTCGACTACATTTGTCCACAAGTTCGCTACCACCGGGGTCTTTCTTCCCGCTGGCCTCGCTAGCCAGGCTCTCAGGCTTCAGTTCTGCGCCAGAAGCCCGTCCACATGTCATGCTCAATTCTTTCCAGGTGCCCCTGTGAATTTTTATCCTTTGGGAGAAGTGGGATACAGGGCGGAGGGGGAGGGGAAGTGGGTCTTGGGGTTTGGAGGGTCATGTGGAAGAAGGGAGCTTTTTGGCTTGCTTTGGCATGGAGATCACTCTGTTTCTCAACCTAACCTCTGACACTGGCCTAGTGTTCTCACTGGAAGACCCGTGAGATCTTGCAGGGGAAATTATGGATCCCCGGGAAACACGCGCGCGCACACACACACACACACAGTCACACACACACACACACACACTCACACACGGACACGCACATGCACACATCTCAGAAACCACTTCTGAAGAACCACTCAACACCTTACCCGAAGGCTTACCCTAACCCGTACCCTAATCCTAACCCGTACACTAACACTAACCCGTACCCTAACACTTACGCTAACCTTAAACCGTTGTCGTACCGGAACCTGTACCCTAAACCCCTACCCTAACCCTAACACTAACCCTAACCCTAACCCTTACCCGAAGCCTTACCCTAAACCGTACCCTCATCCTAACCCGTACACTAACGCTAACCCGTACCCTAACACTTACGCTAACCCTAAACCGTTGTCGTACACTAACCTGTACCCTAAACCGTACCCGTTCCCTAACCCTAACCTTAAACGTAACCCTAAACCTTACCTGAAGCCTTACCCTAACCCGTACCCTAATTCTAACCCGTACACTAATACTAACCCGTACTCTAACACGTACGCTAACCCTAACCCGTTGTCGTACACTAACCTGCACCCTAAACCGTACCCGTTCCCTAACCCTAACCCTAACCCTAACATTAACACTAACGCTTACCCTAATCCTTACCCTAACCCGTACCATAATCCTAATCCGTACAGTAACACTAACCCATATCCTAACACGTACGCTAACCCTAAACCGTTGTCGTACCCTAACCTGTACCATAAACCGTACCCGTTCCCTAACGCTAACCCTAACCATAACCATAACCCTAACCCTAACACTAACCCTAACCCAAACCCTAACACTAACACTAACCCTAACCCCTAACCACAACCACAACCACAACCCCAACCGTAACCCTAAACCTAATCCTAACCCTAAAGCTAACCCTAACTAAAACCCTAACCCTACTTCTAACCCTAACCCTAAACCTAACCCTAAACCTAACCCCTAACCACAACACCAACACCAACCCCAACCGTAACCCTAAACCTACCCCTAACCCTAACGCTAACCCTAACCCTATGATGCATTTCCAGGCAGAGCCTCAAAACGAGGGATCAGGGCCTTTATCCAGAACCGACTGGGATGTGTAGAGAGCAGAGAAAGGTACAACGTAAAAGCTGAGAGGAACCTTTTATTCGGGGATCTTACTGAGGACTACAGACACGGCGACAGCCACTCACAAAGTGCTATGGAAAGGTTTTGAATTAGTACGGGAGGAAGGAGCCAGGCTATGTAGGAGTTTTCGTTGAATAAAAGAGGAAAAAATAGAAACATGTCGGGGAATACCAAAAGATTGCTGCTAATCACAAAGACAAAAAACAATACAATGAAATAAACACAGCACCAGCACCACCACGAACAACGACAACAACAACAACAGCAACACCTCACCCAGAACATCTCAAGTCAGAGATTTGAGCGCTTTTCTAATCATGGGAAGACACAAGAGTCTTGGTCCATTGAAATCATTCCTAGGTATGCATCTGAACTTTCCAGGACTACTATCCTGCCTTTCTCCATCTTGAATTGCCCTCGGGGGCCACCCTTGGGGGGCAGAGGCAGTGTGTGAGTGCCGATGGCAGGGCCACAACCTTTGTTTACTGAAGAGGCTGGTGACATTTTGTGTCCGCAGATGCAAAGCAAAGCAGGCGGTCACCGTGGCGTGAGTGTTTAAGGATGTCATGCCCATATGCCACCCAGAGCCTGGCGCGAGACCAATGTGGAAGGTGATCGTGAGGCTCCTTACAGTTTCCTCAACGTTTCCTTTCTTTGCTCCTCTAAAGTCTTCCTAGGTGTGCAGAGCGAGCAGGAGGGAGCTCCAAGGGAAAGCACATCCACGTCCCAGGGATTTCGCACACGCTGAAGTATCTGAAGGACTCTTAGAATTGAGGAGTGGAGTGTCTGTTTGGGACATTCTTGGAGGCCAAGCTGTCCCAGGAAGTAGGCCCACCTTTGAAATTGGTGAGAAAAAACAAACACACGAAAACGTCCCGCGACCACAAAAGTCACCACCTTCCTGTCGGGTAGGGCCTAAGGGGGATCTTTCCCAGGCATGAAACATCAGGACATATCGCACACTGATTTGGGGGAAATGCAGGGAGGAAGGAGGGCAGGGATTGGGAGCAGCACGTGGTGGAACCCCTACTCTCAGCATCGCTTCACACCCTTGCCTGTGTTCGCCAGGGCTTAACGTTACTGAAATCACTCGGGCTCGCGCA
This sequence comes from Tursiops truncatus, assembly GCF_011762595.2. Taxonomy (NCBI): domain Eukaryota; kingdom Metazoa; phylum Chordata; class Mammalia; order Artiodactyla; family Delphinidae; genus Tursiops; species Tursiops truncatus. The sequence continues at coordinate 23,540 of NW_022983295.1, read as the reverse complement.
CGCACGCCCCCACCACCCCGCACATGGTCACATTCAGGGCAGCACGCCTGCGAAGGCCCCCGCACTGGTACCCACTCTGCCCGTCTCCGTGGACCCGACGGTTGTCCTACCTTCCTTGTTCCCTGTTCTTTCTCCTTGCCCTTTTCTGTTGCTATTTCCACTTCCCAGTTGGGCACTACAGCATCGCCAAACAGGCCTCTCCCTGGACACGCTTCTGCCCCTTGCCTGAGTGGCTGAGACTTAGCCTTGGCTGACGGCTCTTCCCTCAGGAAGCCCCAGGAGGCTTCGGCCCGTTCCATCTGCCAACTTGGGACACACTGTGCCCTGGGGATCGCCTTCATGCTTCACCTCCATTATGGTTCTTTCTTTTGATTTCTGTTTGCTCTCCGCTTTCGGCTCCTGCCTTCCACTCAATGCCTTACTTTCAGTTCTTCCCTCTGGACAAAAGGCACGGCTGGGAGCGTGCCTGGGAAGCTCAACGTGGCCAATACATGTACTTTCCCTGTGCAAGGGAAAATGCCCCCGTGGACTAGGAGAGTAAGGGGCATTCCCTCACAGCCATCCCTTAATTGCCATCGGGGATTACCTCACCCCTCTCGTGTCCCTTACCTCCCCTTAGTAACCTAGATTTCCCAGGGTTCTACCTCACCTTTCCTGAGTGCCCTGAGTGCATCCCGAGGCTCTTTGGCCCTTTGCAGTGTACCCATGACATACTCAGGGTGTCAGAGGTGGCTCTACCTCTCCTTTTGCCTTCTGTAGGCCCGGCGGGCCCACTGCTGAGTCGGAGCCCTTGATGGCACTCAGGAGGGACCCCCACGCCGCCCCCGCCGCCATGCCCAGGTCAAGGGGCTGCCTGGTGGCCTGTCCTTTCGTCTGCCGGCAGCTTGTGTCTCCCTGTCACTCCCTGTGCATGTTGCAAAAGATACACAGTGAAGCGCCCCTGCACTGGATCCACGGCAACGCTCGTGGTTGTTGAGGCGACGTTGGTGGAGGTGGTGGTGATGGTGACGGTGGTGGTGGTGATGGTGGTGGTCAGTTACTGCTTCCCTCTATTCCTTTCACTGTCTATTCTGAGCTGGCCTAGTGTCCTCAGCGTTCTCCTCGCACGTCTGCTCTTTGGTTAAGGGGGAGGCACGAGTGTAGGAGAAGGCAGTCGTGCGGTTCACTTCGGACTCTTCCCCTTCCTCCTCGACATCTTTTCCCTTCTCCAGCGGTGGAGGGCATTGTCACCCTCCGGGAAAACCCAGAATACTAAACATCAACAAAACCAAACAAGATCTAGGAGTTACTTCGCAGTGAAACAGCGTGACGAACTCGAGGCTTGCAAAATTATCTCTTGACTTTCCATTCGGTGCAGTTGTTCTCCTTATGGAAGCCCTTCAAGTCCAAACGTGAGCCAGCAGGGGCCCCCTCAAGTTGCACCCTGCTTGCCGTTGGTTCCCAATCCAATGGCGTGATCCGAACAGTGTACATTTCACTGTATTACTTACGAGCGGTCGCCTCCCTGTCCGCAAGCCCAGGCAGGTTGGTGCTGGCCGCCGCTCAGAAGACCAGGCAATCAAGCACCCACAGCCGGATACCCACGGCAACACATGCCCACGGGCAGGCAAGCACCTTAGACAGGTGTGAGAGCATGGGCTCGAGTACACACACACACACAGACCAACACACACACACACACACACACACACACACATACCCTATCTTCCTACCCCGCCACACACAGCACACCCTCACACAACCACAAACATACTGACACACGCTGTCACCTGTGCTTTCCTCTATACCCTCGCACCTGTCTCCCCCCCGCCCAGCCCCAACCCCATCCCCTGACCACTGCAAGTACTCTGAGAATGGCTGAAACACGCATTCCCAGAGGGGCTCTCAAAAAGGGACACGCAGCCACTCTGTGTTCCAGGTGATAGTCGTCGGTCAGCAGGTGGGCCCAAGCTGCCAGTGTAAACCTGAAACGTCCCTTGTTTAGCCAGATAAATGGGGTCTTCAAGTGGGAGCAGAGTCTGTGCCCATCCTCAAGAGAAGCAAGGCCCTGTGTGGGGCTCTGTGACTGGCGATGTTTGTTAGCCTTGCAAGGTTCCTGTGTGAGGGCAAGGCCAGCCCGCCCAGAGCGAGTCCTTGGCACCCCATGTTGGGGGCGCCTCCGGGTTGGGCCAGCCACTTCTGGCTGCACTGTTGGGCCAGCCCGAGGTGGTGGCCTCAAGCCGAAGCTCCGGGCCTTGAAAGGGAAGCGGAGTCCTGCAACAAAGTGACTTGCAAGCCAGCGGGGTTTTCGCCACCAGTAAGGTGGCTGCCACCTGGTCCAGGAGAAATCCTGTGATTTAGACACTCAGGCAATGTCACCCAGCCAGGTCGCTCGGTGTATCCTTTGCCTTTTACTTCTCCCAAGAGCAGGAGTCAAGAAAAAGGGGGTTGGAGGAAAGGAAGTGGAAAGGACTGCAGGGGGTCCAGCCTCGTGGCCAGTGGTCCTTTCGTCCTGTGCATTTGGTGGTCCGCGTGGGTGCCGGTGGGTGGTTGCTTTCTTTCCTTTTCTCTCCCCCTTCGTGGCACTGTCTGTGTTGGTTTGGTTTTGCTTTTGGTTTTACATTAGAAGGGGAGGAGAACCCAGGCCTGATGATGTAGTGGGGGCAGGGTTAGGCGCTTAGTTGGCCTTGATGGAGCTATCCTGCCACCAAGCGGAGATGGTTTCGCTCAAAGCCAGTTACCAGGTCTCAAGGGATGGAGACAGCCACAGGGCTGGAAGCAACTGGCCCAGTGGGGACGGCGCGGCGTGGGGCTGGGGTGGGTGTGTTTTCCTGAGGGTGCACATGGGCAATGGGCTCCGGGCCGTGCCTTCATGTGTGCTCTCGGCGGGGGACTGGACCCTGGTTGTGCAGCTGGGCAAGGCCCTCAGAAACCCCAGGGGCAGCACGAGATGGCAGCCCCTGGGAGTGCCCGGTGCAAATGGCCCTGGCTCCAGGACCTCTAAGACCCTCAGCTTCCGGTGAGGAAGGGGGTCACGTGAGCCCAGTGCGGCCGCAGGCAGGGCACCCCGGCACTCCCCAGCAGGGACACCGGAGGAAAAGTTGCAGAGTTGCTCTGGGCCCACCCCCAAAATGGCTGACGGGGGAAGCTCCGCTCCCTGGGCTGGACAGTCCGGGAACTGCCTGCTGTGTCCGGGGCCCCGAGGGCTCATGATTTTCCCCACAGGGTCGCACTGGCGCGCACGGCGCCCTCACAGGCCTCTGAAACCCCGTGGAGGAGACCTCCCGCGCCTTGGGCAGAACCCATTCTGCCCAGCACAGCCTCGCGGTTCCCTGCGCAGGGCAGAAGACACAGCTCGGCTGCCTGGGCTTTTCACATAACGCATTCTGCCGGATGGCACTGTGGCTCCAGAAATGGCAGTCTCCCCTTTCCCTACCCCCACCGAGCCTTCCGCGCCTGCCTTTAACTTCCAAACAGTGGACGGTGTGTAGTGGTGGCTGTGAAACTGTTAGGTCACCTTCCTCGTCCTCGTCCTCGTCCTGGTCCTCGTCCTCGTCCTCGTCCTCCTCCACCTCCTCCTCCTTCTCCCCATCATCATCATCATCATCATCATCATTATCATCATCATCAACAGCAGCAGCAGCAGCAGCCACAGAGGCACCAATATCCCATTATCCTCATCCCCATCCATAGTCCAGCTCACCGACCACCCATGTCACCTTCAGCTGGGCTCTTCACCAACTTGGCCACTTTCCACCAAACCCGCAAGTGTAGCTAGGCAGTTCTTGATTCCCTTGATGCCCTGGTTCACAGTGAACGCCGCTGTCGACGACACTGCAGAGATCCCACCAGTGAGCCTGCAGTTTCTTCTTTGTATCTTCTGACTCCTGTCCTGTGGCTTGTCTGCACCGCATCACTTCCTAGGGAGCAACCTCTGTTCTGCTCAAGTTGAGTGCTTCACTGGGACAAAGATCCTGTGGGTCAGTGGCAGACACATCCCGGGAAGGTTCCGAAGGTTGTGAACCCTTCTTTACTTGAGTCACAAGGGTCCGGAGGTGACCACTGTGCTGCATCCCTGCGTGGCAACCCCGAGCATCCTTTGTGCGCAGGGGTGGGACTTTTGGGGATGGCATGGGTCGCACCGGTGGGCCTACTTGGGGAAGGCCACTTGGCCTCGACTACATTTGTCCACAAGTTCGCTACCACCAGGGACTTTCTTCCCGCAGGCCTCGCTAGCCAGGCTCTCAGGCTTCAGTTCTGCGCCAGAAGCCCGTCCACATGTCATGCTCAATTCTTTCCAGGTGCCCCTGTGAATTTTTATCCTTTGGGAGAAGTGGGATACAGGGCGGAGGGGGAGGGGAAGTGGGTCTTGGGGTTTGGAGGGTCATGTGGAAGAAGGGAGCTTTTTGGCTTGCTTTGGCATGGAGATCACTCTGTTTCTCAACCTAACCTCTGACACTGGCCTAGTGTTCTCACTGGAAGACCCGTGAGATCTTGCAGGGGAAATTATGGATCCCCGGGAAACACGCGCGCGCACACACACACACACACAGTCACACACACACACACACACACTCACACACGGACACGCACATGCACACATCTCAGAAACCACTTCTGAAGAACCACTCAACACCTTACCCGAAGGCTTACCCTAACCCGTACCCTAATCCTAACCCGTACACTAACACTAACCCGTACCCTAACACTTACGCTAACCTTAAACCGTTATCGTACCGTAACCTGTACCCTAAACCCCTTTCCTAACCCTAACTGTAACCCTAACCCTTACCCAAAGCCTTACCCTAAACCGTATCCTCATCCTAACCCATACACTAACGCTAACCCGTACCCTAACACTTACGCTAACGCTAAACCGTTGTCGTACACTAACCTGTACCCTAAACCGTACCCGTTCCCTAACCCTAACTCTAATCCTAACCGTCACCCGTACGCGTTCCCTAACCCTAACCCGTACCCGTACCCTAACAACTACCCTAAGCGTACCCTAACACGTACGCTAACCCAAAACCGTTGTCATACCCTGATCTGTACCCTAAACCGTACCCGTTCCCTAACCCTAACCTTAAACGTAACCCTAAACCTTACCTGAAGCCTTACCCTAACCCGTACCCTAATTCTAACCCGTACACTAATACTAACCCGTACTCTAACACGTACGCTAACCCTAACCCGTTGTCGTACACTAACCTGAAACCTAAACCGTACCCGTTCCCTAACCCTAACCCTAACCCTAACCCTAACATTAACACTAACGCTTACCCTAATCCTTACCCTAACCCGTACCATAATCCTAATCCGTACAGTAACACTAACCCGTATCCTAACACATACGCTAACCCTAAACCGTTATCGTACCCTAACCTGTACCATAAACCGTACCCGTTCCCTAACGCTAACCCTAACCATAACCATAAACCTAACTCTATCCCTAACCCTAACCCTAACTCTAACCCTAACCCTAACCCTTAACCCTAACTAAAACCCTAACCTTACCTCTAACCCTAACCCTAACCCTAACCCTAAACCTAACCCCTAACCACAACACCAACCCCAACCCCAACCTTAACCCTAAACCTAACACTAGCCCTAACCCTAACCCTAACCCTAAATCTAACCCTAACCCTAATCCTAACCCTAACCCTAACCCTATGATGCATTTCCAGGCATAGCCTCAAAACGAGGGATCAGGGCCTTTATCCAGAGCCGACTGGGATGTGTAGAGAGCAGAAAAAGGTCCAACGTAAAAGCTGAGAGGAACCTTTTATTCGGGGATCTTACTGAGGACTACAGACACGGCGACAGCCACTCACAAAGTGCTATGGAAAGGTTTTGAATTAGTACGGGAGGAAGGAGCCAGGCTATGTAGGAGTTTTCGTTGAATAAAAGAGGAAAAAATAGAAACAAGTCGGGGAATACCAAAAGATTGCTGCTAATCACAAAGACAAAAAACAATACAATGAAATAAACACAGCACCAGCACCACCACGAACGACAACAACAACAACAGCAACACCTCACCCAGAACATCTCAAGTCAGAGATTTGAGCGCTTTTCTAATCATGGGAAGACACAAGAGTCTTGGTCCATTGAAATCATTCCTAGGTATGCATCTGAACTTTCCAGGACTACTATCCTGCCTTTCTCCATCTTGAATTGCCCTCGGGGGCCACCCTTGGGGGCAGAGGCAGTGTGTGAGTGCCGATGGCAGGGCCACAACCTTTGTTTACTGAAGAGGCTGGTGACATTTTGTGTCCGCAGATGCAAAGCAAAGCAGGCGGTCACCGTGGCGTGAGTGTTTAAGGATGTCATGCCCATATGCCACCCAGAGCCTGGCGCAAGACCAATGTGGAAGGTGATCGTGAGGCTCCTTACAGTTTCCTCAACGTTTCCTTTCTTTGCTCCTCTAAAGTCTTCCTAGGTGTGCAGAGCGAGCAGGAGGGAGCTCCAAGGGAAAGCACATCCACGTCCCAGGGATTTCGCACACGCTGAAGTATCTGAAGGACTCTTAGAATTGAGGAGTGGAGTGTCTGTTTGGGACATTCTTGGAGGCCAAGCTGTCCCAGGAAGTAGGCCCACCTTTGAAATTGGTGAGAAAAAACAAACACACGAAAACATCCCGCGACCACAAAAGTCACCACCTTCCTGTCGGGTAGGGCCTAAGGGGGATCTTTCCCAGGCATGAAACATCAGGGCACATCGGACACTGATTTGGGGGAAATGCAGGGAGGAAGGAGGGCAGGGATTGGGAGCAGCACGTGGTGGAACCCCTACTCTCAGCATCGCTTCACACCCTTGCCTGTGTTCGCCAGGGCTTAACGTTACTGAAATCACTCGGGCTCGCGCACGCACGCCCCCACCACCCCGCACATGGTCACATTCAGGGCAGCACGCCTACGCAGGCCCCCGCACTGGTACCCACTCTGCCCGTCTCCGTGGACCCGACGGTTGCCCTACCTTCCTTGTTCCCTGTTCTTCCTCCTTGCCCTTTTCTGTTGCTATTTCCACTTCCCAGTTGGGCACTACAGCATCGCCAAACAGGCCTCTCCCTGGACACGCTTCTGCCCCTTGCCTGAGTGGCTGAGACTTAGCCTTGGCTGACGGCTCTTCCCTCAGGAAGCCCCAGGAGGCTTCGGCCGGTTCCATCTGCCAACTTGGGACACAGTGTGCCCTGGGGATCGCCTTCATGCTTCGCCTCCATTATGGTTCTTTCTTTTGATTTCTGTTTGCTCTCCCCTTTCGGCTCCTGCCTTCCACTCAATGCCTTACTTTCAGTTCTTCCCTCTGGACAAAAGGCACGGTTGGGAGCGTGCCTGGGAAGCTCAACGTGGCCAATACATGTACTTTCCCTGTGCAAGGGAAAATGCCCCCGTGGACTAGGAGAGTAAGGGGCATTCCCTCACAGCCATCCCTTAATTGCCATCGGGGATTACCTCACCCCTCTCGTGTCCCTTACCTCCCCTTAGTAACCTAGAGTTCCCAGGGTTCTACCTAACCTTTCCTGAGTGCCCTGAGTGCATCCCGAGGCTCTTTGGCCCTTTGCAGTGTACCCATGACATACTCAGGGTGTCAGAGGTGGCTCTACCTCTCCTTTTGCCTTCTGTAGGCCCGGCGGGCCCACTGCTGAGTCGGAGCCCTTGATGGCACTCAGGAGGGACCCCCACCCCGCCACCGCCGCCATGCCCAGGTCAAGGGGCTGCCTGGTGGCCTGTCCTTTGGTCTGCCGGCAGCTTGTGTCTCCCTGTCACTCCCCGTGCATGTTGCAAAAGATACACAGTGAAGCGCCCCTGCACTGGATCCACGGCAACGCTCGTGGTTGTCGTGGCGACGGTGGTGGAGGTGGTGGTGATGGTGACGGTGGTGGTGGTGGTGGTGGTCAGTTACTGCTTCCCTCTATTCCTTTCACTGTCTATTCTGAGCTGGCCTAGTGTCCTCAGCGTCCTCCTCGCACGTCTGCTCTTTGGTTAAGGAGGAGGCACGAGTGTAGGAGAAGGCAGTCGTGTGGTTCACTTCGGACTCTTCCCCTTCCTCCTCGACATCTTTTCCCTTCTCCAGCGGTGGAGGGCATTGTCACCCTCCGGGAAAACCCAGAAAACTAAACACCAACAAAACCAAACAAGATCTAGGAGTTACTTCGCAGTGAAACAGCATGACGAACTCGAGGCTTGCAAAATTATCTCTTGACTTTCCATTCGGTGCAGTTGTTCTCCTTATGGAAGCCCTTCAAGTCCAAACGTGAGCCAGCAGGGGCCTCCTCAAGTTGCACCCTGCTTGCCGTTGGTTCCCAATCCAATGGCGTGATCCGAACAGTGTACATTTCACTGTATTACTTACGAGCGGTCGCCTCCCTGTCCGCAAGCCCAGGCAGGTTGGTGCTGGCCGCCGCTCAGAAGACCAGGCAATCAAGCACCCACAGCCGGATACCCACGGCAACACATGCCCACGGGCAGGCAAGCACCTTAGACAGGTGTGAGAGCATGGGCTCGAGTACACACACACACACACAGACAAACACACACACACGCACACACACACACACACATACCCTATCTTCCTACCCCGCCACACACAGCACACCCTCACACAACCACAAACATACTGACACACGCTGTCACCTGTGCTTTCCTCTATACCCTCGCACCTGTCTCCCCCCCCCCCCCCCCCACCCCACCCCCTGACCGCAGCAAGTACTCTGAGAATGGCTGAAACACGCATTCCCAGAGGGGCTCTCAAAAAGGGACACGCAGCCACTCTGTGTTCCAGGTGTTAGTCGTCGGTCAGCAGGTGGGCCCAAGCTGCCAGTGTAAACCTGAAACGTCCCTTGTTTAGCCAGATAAATGGGGTCTTCAAGTGGGAGCAGAGTCTGTGCCCATCCTCAAGAGAAGCAAGGCCCTGTGTGGGGCTCTGTGACTGGCGATGTTTGTTAGCCTTGCAAGGTTCCTGTGTGAGGGCAAGGCCAGCCCGCCCAGAGCCAGTCCTTGGCACCCCATGTTGGGGGCGCCTCCGGGTTGGGCCAGCCACTTCTGGCTGCACTGTTGGGCCAGCCCGAGGTGGTGGCCTCAAGCCGAAGCTCCGGGCCTTGAAAGGGAAGCGGAGTCCTGCAACAAAGTGACTTGCAAGCCAGCGGGGTTTTCGCCACCAGTAAGGTGGCTGCCACCTGGTCCAGGAGAAATCCTGTGATTTAGACACTCAGGCAATGTCACCCAGCCAGGTCGCTCGGTGTATCCTTTGCCTTTTACTTCTCCCAAGAGCAGGAGTCAAGAAAAAGGGGGTTGGAGGAAAGGAAGTGGAAAGGACTGCAGGGGGTCCAGCCTCGTGGCCAGTGGTCCTTTCGTCCTGTGCATTTGGTGGTCCGCGTGGGTGCCGGTGGGTGGTTGCTTTCTTTCCTTTTCTCTCCTCCTTCGTGGCACTGTCTGTGTTGGTTTGGTTTTGCTTTTGGTTTTACATTAGAAGGGGAGGAGAACCCAGGCCTGATGATGTAGTGGGGGCAGGGTTAGGCGCTTAGTTGGCCTTGATGGAGCTATCCTGCCACCAAGCGGAGATGGTTTCGCTCAAAGCCAGTTACCAGGTCTCAAGGGATGGAGACAGCCACAGGGCTGGAAGCAACTGGCCCAGTGGGGACGGCGCGGCGTGGGGCTGGGGTGGGTGTGTTGTCCTGAGGGTGCACATGGGCAATGGGCTCCGGGCCGTGCCTTCATGTGTGCTCTCGGCGGGGGACTGGACCCTGGTTGTGCAGCTGGGCAAGGCCCTCAGAAACCCCAGGGGCAGCACGAGATGGCAGCCCCTGGGAGTGCCCGGTGCAAATGGCCCCGGCTCCAGGACCTCTAAGACCCTCAGCTTCCGGTGAGGAAGGGGGTCACGTGAGCCCAGTGCGGCCGCAGGCAGGGCACCCCGGCACTCCCCAGCAGGGACACCGGAGGAAAAGTTGCAGAGTTGCTCTGGGCCCACCCCCAAAATGGCTGACGGGGGAAGCTCCGCTCCCTGGGCTGGACAGTCCGGGAACTGCCTGCTGTGTCCGGGGCCCCGAGGGCTCATGATTTTCCCCACAGGGTCGCACTGGCGCGCACGGCGCCCTCACAGGCCTCTGAAACCCCGTGGAGGAGACCTCCCGCGCCTTGGGCAGAACCCATTCTGCCCAGCACAGCCTCGCGGTTCCCTGCGCAGGGCAGAAGACACAGCTCGGCTGCCTGGGCTTTTCACATAACGCATTCCGCCGGATGGCACTGTGGCTCCAGAAATGGCAGTCTCCCCTTTCCCTACCCCCACCGAGACTTCCGCGCCTGCCTTTAACTTCCAAACAGTGGACGGTGTGTAGTGGTGGCTGTGAAACTGTTAGGTCACCTTCCTCGTCCTCGTCCTCGTCCTGGTCCTCGTCCTCGTCCTCGTCCTCCTCCACCTCCTCCTCCTTCTCCCCATCATCATCATCATCATCATTATCATCATCATCAACAGCAGCAGCAGCCACAGAGGCACCAATATCCCATTATCCTCATCCCCATCCATAGTCCAGCTCACCGACCACCCATGTCACCTTCAGCTGGGCTCTTCACCAACTTGGCCACTTTCCACCAAACCCGCAAGTGTAGCTAGGCAGTTCTTGATTCCCTTGATGCCCTGGTTCACAGTGAACGCCGCTGTCGATGACACTGCAGAGATCCCACCAGTGAGCCTGCAGTTTCTTCTTTGTATCTTCTGACTCCTGTCCTGTGGCTTGTCTGCACCGCATCACTTCCTAGGGAGCAACCTCTGTTCTGCTCAAGTTGAGTGCTTCACTGGGACAAAGATCCTGTGGGTCAGTGGCAGACACATCCCGGGAAGGTTCCGAAGGTTGTGAACCCTTCTTTACTTGAGTCACAAGGGTCCGGAGGTGACCACCGCGCTGCATCCCTGCGTGGAAACCCCGAGCATCCTTTGTGCGCAGCGGTGGGACTTTTGGGGATGGCATGGGTCGCACCGGTGGGCCTACTTGGGGAAGGCCACTTGGCCTCGACTACATTTGTCCACAAGTTCGCTACCACCGGGGTCTTTCTTCCCGCAGGCCTCGCTAGCCAGGCTCTCAGGCTTCAGTTCTGCGCCAGAAGCCCGTCCACATGTCATGCTCAATTCTTTCCAGGTGCCCCTGTGAATTTTTATCCTTTGGGAGAAGTGGGATACAGGGCGGAGGGGGAGGGGAAGTGGGTCTTGGGGTTTGGAGGGTCATGTGGAAGAAGGGAGCTTTTTGGCTTGCTTTGGCATGGAGATCACTCTGTTTCTCAACCTAACCTCTGACACTGGCCTAGTGTTCTCACTGGAAGACCCGTGAGATCTTGCAGGGGAAATTATGGATCCCCGGGAAACACGCGCGCGCACACACACACACACAGTCACACACACACACACACTCACACACGGACACGCACATGCACACATCTCAGAAACCACTTCTGAAGAACCACTCAACACCTTACCCGAAGGCTTACCCTAACCCGTACCCTAATCCTAACCCGTACACTAACACTAACCCGTACCCTAACACTTACGCTAACCTTAAAACGTTGTCGTACCGTAACCTGTACCCTAAACCCCTTCCCTAACCCTAACACTAACCCTAACCCTAACCCTAACCCTTACCCGAAGCCTTACCCTAAACCGTACCCTCATCCTAACCCGTACACTAACACTAACCCGTACCCTAACACTTACGCTAACCCTTAACCGTTGTCGTACACTAACCTGTACCCTAAACCGTACCCGTTCCCTAACCCTAACTCTAATCCTAACCGTCACCCGTATGCGTTCCCTAACCCTAACCCGTACCCGTACCCTAACAACTACCCTAAGCGTACCCTAACACGTACGCTAACCCTAAACCGTTGTCATACCCTGATCTGTACCCTAAACCGTACCCGTTCCCTAACCCTAACCTTAAACGTAACCCTAAACCTTACCTGAAGCCTTACCCTAACCCGTACCCTAATTCTAACCCGTACACTAATACTAACCCGTACTCTAACACGTACGCTAACCCTAACCCGTTGTCGTACACTAACCTGCACCCTAAACCGTACCCGTTCCCTAACCCTAACCTTAACCCTAACATTAACACTAACGCTTACCCTAATCCTTACCCTAACCCGTACCATAATCCTAATCCGTGTAGTAACACTAACCCGTATCCTAACACGTACGCTAACCCTAAACCGTTGTCGTACCCTAACCTGTACCATAAACCGTACCTGTTCCCTAACGCTAACCCTAACCATAACCATAACCATAACCCTAACCCTAACACTAACCCTAACCCAAACCCTAACACTAACCCTAACCCTAACCCCTAACCACAACCACAACCACAACCCCAACTGTAACCCTAACCCTAACCCTAAATAAAACCCTAACCCTACCTCTAACCCTAACCCTAAACCTAACCCTAAACCTAACCCCTAACCACAACACCAACACCAACCCCAACCGTAACCCTAAACCGTAACTCTAAACCTAACCCTAACCCTAACCCTAACCCTAACCCTAACCCTAACCCTAACCCTATGATGCATTTCCAGGCATAGCCTCAAAACGAGGGATCAGGGCCTTTATCCAGAGCCGACTGGGATGTGTAGAGAGCAGAAAAAGGTCCAACGTAAAAGCTGAGAGGAACCTTTTATTCGGGGATCTTACTGAGGACTACAGACACGGCGACAGCCACTCACAAAGTGCTATGGAAAGGTTTTGAATTAGTACGGGAGGAAGGAGCCAGGCTATGTAGGAGTTTTCGTTGAATAAAAGAGGAAAAAATAGAAACATGTCGGGGAATACCAAAAGATTGCTGCTAATCACAAAGACAAAAAACAATACAATGAAATAAACACAGCACCAGCACCACCACGAACAACAACAACAACAACAACAGCAACACCTCACCCAGAACATCTCAAGTCAGAGATTTGAGCGCTTTTCTAATCATGGGAAGACGCAAGAGTCTTGGTCCATTGAAATCATTCCTAGGTGTGCATCTGAACTTTCCAGGACTACTATCCTGCTTTTCTCCATCTTGAATTGCCCTCGGGGGCCACCCTTGGGGGCAGAGGCAGTGTGTGAGTGCCGATGGCAGGGCCACAACCTTTGTTTACTGAAGAGGCTGGTGACATTTTGTGTCCGCAGATGCAAAGCAAAGCAGGCGGTCACCGTGGCGTGAGTGTTTAAGGATGTCATGCCCATATGCCACCCAGAGCCTGGCGCGAGACCAATGTGGAAGGTGATCGTGAGGCTCCTTACAGTTTCCTCAACGTTTCCTTTCTTTGCTCCTCTAAAGTCTTCCTAGGTGTGCAGAGCGAGCAGGAGGGAGCTCCAAGGGAAACCACATCCACGTCCCAGGGACTTCGCACACGCTGAAGTATCTGAAGGACTCTTAGAATTGAGGAGTGGAGTGTCTGTTTGGAACATTCTTGTAGGCCAAGCTGTCCCAGGAAGTAGGCCCACCTTTGAAATTGGTGAGAAAAAACAAACACACGAAAACATCCCGCGACCACAAAAGTCACCACCTTCCTGTCGGGTAGGGCCTAAGGGGGATCTTTCCCAGGCATGAAACATCAGGGCACATCGGACACTGATTTGGGGGAAATGCAGGGAGGAAGGAGGGCAGGGATTGGGAGCAGCACGTGGTGGAACCCCTACTCTCAGCATCGCTTCACACCCTTGCCTGTGTTCGCCAGGGCTTAATGTTACTGAAATCACTCGGGCTCATGCACGCACGCCCCCACCACCCCGCACATGGTCACATTCAGGGCAGCACGCCTACGCAGGCCCCCGCACTGGTACCCACTCTGCCCGTCTCCGTGGACCCGACGGTTGCCCTACCTTCCTTGTTCCCTGTTCTTCCTCCTTGCCCTTTTCTGTTGCTATTTCCACTTCCCAGTTGGGCACTACAGCATCGCCAAACAGGCCTCTCCCTGGACACGCTTCTGCCCCTTGCCTGAGTGGCTGAGACTTAGCCTTGGCTGACGGCTCTTCCCTCAGGAAGCCCCAGGAGGCTTCGGCCGGTTCCATCTGCCAACTTGGGACACAGTGTGCCCTGGGGATCGCCTTCATGCTTCACCTCCATTATGGTTCTTTCTTTTGATTTCTGTTTGTTCTCCGCTTTCGGCTCCTGCCTTCCACTCAATGCCTTACTTTCAGTTCTTCCCTCTGGACAAAAGGCACGGTTGGGAGCGTGCCTGGGAAGCTCAACGTGGCCAATACATGTACTTTCCCTGTGCAAGGGAAAATGCCCCCGTGGACTAGGAGAGTAAGGGGCATTCCCTCACAGCCATCCCTTAATTGCCATCGGGGATTACCTCACCCCTCTCGTGTCCCTTACCTCCCCTTAGTAACCTAGAGTTCCCAGGGTTCTACCTAACCTTTCCTGAGTGCCCTGAGTGCATCCCGAGGCTCTTTGGCCCTTTGCAGTGTACCCATGACATACTCAGGGTGTCAGAGGTGGCTCTACCTCTCCTTTTGCCTTCTGTAGGCCCGGCGGGCCCACTGCTGAGTCGGAGCCCTTGATGGCACTCAGGAGGGACCCCCACGCCGCCCCCGCCGCCATGCCCAGGTCAAGGGGCTGCCTGGTGGCCTGTCCTTTGGTCTGCCGGCAGCTTGTGTCTCCCTGTCACTCCCCGTGCATGTTGCAAAAGATACACAGTGAAGCGCCCCTGCACTGGATCCACGGCAACGCTCGTGGTTGTCGTGGCGACGGTGGTGGAGGTGGTGGTGATGGTGACGGTGGTGGTGGTGGTGGTGGTCAGTTACTGCTTCCCTCTATTCCTTTCACTGTCTATTCTGAGCTGGCCTAGTGTCCTCAGCGTCCTCCTCGCACGTCTGCTCTTTGGTTAAGGAGGAGGCACGAGTGTAGGAGAAGGCAGTTGTGTGGTTCACTTCGGACTCTTCCCCTTCCTCCTCGACATCTTTTCCCTTCTCCAGCGGTGGAGGGCATTGTCACCCTCCGGGAAAACCCAGAAAACTAAACACCAACAAAACCAAACAAGATCTAGGAGTTACTTTGCAGTGAAACAGCATGACGAACTCGAGGCTTGCAAAATTATCTCTTGACTTTCCATTCGGTGCAGTTGTTCTCCTTATGGAAGCCCTTCAAGTCCAAACGTGAGCCAGCAGGGGCCTCCTCAAGTTGCACCCTGCTTGCCGTTGGTTCCCAATCCAATGGCGTGATCCGAACAGTGTACATTTCACTGTATTACTTACGAGCGGTCGCCTCCCTGTCCGCAAGCCCAGGCAGGTTGGTGCTGGCCGCCGCTCAGAAGACCAGGCAATCAAGCACCCACAGCCGGATACCCACGGCAACACATGCCCACGGGCAGGCAAGCACCTTAGACAGGTGTGAGAGCATGGGCTCGAGTACACACACACACACACAGACAAACACACACACACACACACATACCCTATCTTCCTACCCCGCCACACACAGCACATCCTCACACAACCACAAACATACTGACACACGCTGTCACCTGTGCTTTCCTCTATACCCTCGCACCTGTCTCCCCCCACCCCACCCCCACCCCACCCCCTGACCGCAGCAAGTACTCTGAGAATGGCTGAAACACGCATTCCCAGAGGGGCTCTCAAAAAGGGACACGCAGCCACTCTGTGTTCCAGGTGTTAGTCGTCGGTCAGCAGGTGGGCCCAAGCTGCCAGTGTAAACCTGAAACGTCCCTTGTTTAGCCAGATAAATGGGGTCTTCAAGTGGGAGCAGAGTCTGTGCCCATCCTCAAGAGAAGGCCCTGTGTGGGGCTCTGCGACTGGCGATGTTTGTTAGCCTTGCAAGGTTCCTGTGTGAGGGCAAGGCCAGCCCGCCCAGAGCCAGTCCTTGGCACCCCATGTTGGGGGCGCCTCCGGGTTGGGCCAGCCACTTCTGGCTGCACTGTTGGGCCAGCCCGAGGTGGTGGCCTCAAGCCGAAGCTCCGGGCCTTGAAAGGGAAGCGGAGTCCTGCAACAAAGTGACTTGCAAGCCAGCGAGGTTTTCGCCACCAGTAAGGTGGCTGCCACCTGGTCCAGGAGAAATCCTGTGATTTAGACACTCAGGCAATGTCACCCAGCCAGGTCGCTTGGTGTATCCTTTGCCTTTTACTTCTCCCAAGAGCAGGAGTCAAGAAAAAGGGGGTTGGAGGAAAGGAAGTGGAAAGGACTGCAGGGGGTCCAGCCTCGTGGCCAGTGGTCCTTTCGTCCTGTGCATTTGGTGGTCCGCGTGGGTGCCGGTGGGTGACTGCTTTCTTTCCTTTTCTCTCCTCCTTCGTGGCACTGTCTGTGTTGGTTTGGTTTTGCTTTTGGTTTTACATTAGAAGGGGAGGAGAACCCAGGCCTGATGATGTAGTGGGGGCAGGGTTAGGCGCTTAGTTGGCCTTGATGGAGCTATCCTGCCACCAAGCGGAGATGGTTTCGCTCAAAGCCAGTTACCAGGTCTCAAGGGATGGAGACAGCCACAGGGCTGGAAGCAACTGGCCCAGTGGGGACGGCGCGGCGTGGGGCTGGGGTGGGTGTGTTGTCCTGAGGGTGCACATGGGCAATGGGCTCCGGGCCGTGCCTTCATGTGTGCTCTCGGCGGGGGACTGGACCCTGGTTGTGCAGCTGGGCAAGGCCCTCAGAAACCCCAGGGGCAGCACGAGATGGCCGCCCCTGGGAGTGCCCGGTGCAAATGGCCCCGGCTCCAGGACCTCTAAGACCCTCAGCTTCCGGTGAGGAAGGGGGCCACGTGACCCCCGTGCGGCCGCAGGCAGGGCACCCTGGCACTCCCCAGCAGGGACACCGGAGGAAAAGTTGCAGAGTTGCTCTGGGCCCACCCCCAAAATGGCTGACGGGGAAAGCTCCGCTCCCTGGGCTGGACAGTCCGGGAACTGCCTGTTGTGTCCGGGGCCCCGAGAGCTCTTGATTTTCCCCACAGGGTCGCACTGGCGCGCACGGCGCCCTCACAGGCCTCTGAAACCCTGTGGAGGAGACCTCCTGCGCCTTGGGCAGAAGCCATTCTGCCCAGCACAGCCTCGCGGTTCCCTGCGCAGGGCAGAAGACACAGCTCGGCTGCCTGGGCTTTTCACATAACGCATTCCGCTGGATGGCACTGTGGCTCCAGAAATGGCAGTCTCCCCTTTCCCTACCCCCACCGAGCCTTCCGCGCCTGCCTTTAACTTCCAAACAGTGGACGGTGTGTAGTGGTGGCTGTGAAACTATTAGATCACCTTGCTCGTCCTCAACCTCGTCCTCGTCCTCGTCCTCGTCCTGGTCCTCCTCCTCGTCCTCCTCCACCTCCTCCTCCTCCTCCTCCTCCTTCTCCCCATCATCATCATCATCATTATCATCATCATCAACAGCAGCAGCAGCAGCAGCCACAGAGGCACCAATATCCCATTATCCTCATCCCCATCCATAGTCCAGCTCACCGACCACCCATGTCACCTTCAGCTGGGCTCTTTCACCAACTTGGCCACTTTCCACCAAACCCGCAAGTGTAGCTAGGCAGTTCTTGATTCCCTTGATGCCCTGGTTCACAGTGAACGCCGCTGTCGACGACACTGCAGAGATCCCACCAGTGAGCTTGCAGTTTCTTCTTTGTATCTTCTGACTCCTGTCCTGTGGCTTGTCTGCACCGCATCACTTCCTAGGGAGCAACCTCTGTTCTGCTCAAGTTGAGTGCTTCACTGGGACAAAGATCCTGTGGGTCAGTGGCAGACACATCCCGGGAAGGTTCCGAAGGTTGTGAACCCTTCTTTACTTGAGTCACAAGGGTCCGGAGGTGACCACCGCGCTGCATCCCTGCGTGGAAACCCCGAGCATCCTTTGTGCGCGGGGGTGGGACTTTTGGGGATGGCATGGGTCGCACCGGTGGGCCTACTTGGGGAAGGCCACTTGGCCTCGACTACATTTGTCCACAAGTTCGCTACCACCGGGGTCTTTCTTCCCGCAGGCCTCGCTAGCCAGGCTCTCAGGCTTCAGTTCTGCGCCAGAAGCCCTTCCACATGTCATGCTCCATTCTTTCCAGGTGCCCCTGTGAATTTTTATCCTTTGGGAGAAGGTGGAATACAGGGCGGAGGGGGAGGGGAAGTGGGTCTTGGGGTTTGGAGGGTCATGTGGAAGAAGGGAGCTTTTTGGCTTGCTTTGGAATGGAGATCTCTCTGCTTCTCAACCTAACCTCTGACACTGGCCTAGTGTTCTCACTGGAAGACCCGTGAGATCTTGCAGGGGAAATTATGGATCCCCGGGAAACACGCGCGCGCGCGCACACACACACACGCACACACACACACACACTCACACACGGACAAGCACATGCACACATCTCAGAAACCACTTCTGAAGAACCACTCAACACCTTACCCGAAGGCTTACCCTAACCCGTACCCTAATCCTAACCCGTACACTAACACTAACCCGTACCCTAACACTTACGCTAACCTTAAAACGTTGTCGTACCGTAACCTGTACCCTAAACCCCTTCCCTAACCCTAACACTAACCCTAACCCTAACCCTAACCCTTACCCGAAGCCTTACCCTAAACCGTAC
The DNA here is from genome assembly GCF_011762595.2 of Tursiops truncatus. Taxonomy (NCBI): domain Eukaryota; kingdom Metazoa; phylum Chordata; class Mammalia; order Artiodactyla; family Delphinidae; genus Tursiops; species Tursiops truncatus. The sequence goes on along the minus strand of NW_022983295.1, from coordinate 5,014 downwards.
CCTCATCCTAACCCGTACACTAACACTAACCCGTACCCTAACACTTACGCTAACCCTAAACCGTTGTCGTACACTAACCTGTACCCTAAACCGTACCCGTTCCCTAACCCTAACTCTAATCCTAACCGTCACCCGTATGCGTTCCCTAACCCTAACCCGTACCCGTACCCTAACAACTACCCTAAGCGTACCCTAACACGTACGCTAACCCTAAACCGTTGTCATACCCTGATCTGTACCCTAAACCGTACCCGTTCCCTAACCCTAACCTTAAACGTAACCCTAAACCTTACCTGAAGCCTTACTCTAACCCGTACCCTAATTCTAACCCGTACACTAATACTAACCCGTACTCTAACACGTACGCTAACCCTAACCCGTTGTCGTACACTAACCTGCACCCTAAACCGTACCCGTTCCCTAACCCTAACCCTAACCCTAACATTAACACTAACGCTTACCCTAATCCTTACCCTAACCCGTACCATAATCCTAATCCGTGTAGTAACACTAACCCGTATCCTAACACGTACGCTAACCCTAAACGTTGTCGTACCCTAACCTGTACCATAAACCGTACCCGTTCCCTAACGCTAACCCTAACCCTAACCCTAACCATAACCATAACCCTAACCCTAACACTAACCCTAACCCAAACCCTAACACTAACCCTAACCCTAACCCCTAACCACAACCACAACCACAACCCCAACTGTAACCCTAACCCTAACCCTAAATAAAACCCTAACCCTACCTCTAACCCTAACCCTAAACCTAACCCTAAACCTAACCCCTAACCACAACACCAACACCAACCCCAACCGTAACCCTAAACCGTAACCCTAAACCTAACCCTAACCCTAACCCTAACCCTAACCCTAACCCTAACCCTAACCCTAACCCTAACCCTATGATGCATTTCCAGGCATAGCCTCAAAACGAGGGATCAGGGCCTTTATCCAGAGCCGACTGGGATGTGTAGAGAGCAGAAAAAGGTCCAACGTAAAAGCTGAGAGGAACCTTTTATTCGGGGATCTTACTGAGGACTACAGACACGGCGACAGCCACTCACAAAGTGCTATGGAAAGGTTTTGAATTAGTACGGGAGGAAGGAGCCAGGCTATGTAGGAGTTTTCGTTGAATAAAAGAGGAAAAAATAGAAACATGTCGGGGAATACCAAAAGATTGCTGCTAATCACAAAGACAAAAAACAATACAATGAAATAAACACAGCACCAGCACCACCACGAACAACAACAACAACAACAACAGCAACACCTCACCCAGAACATCTCAAGTCAGAGATTTGAGCGCTTTTCTAATCATGGGAAGACACAAGAGTCTTGGTCCATTGAAATCATTCCTAGGTATGCATCTGAACTTTCCAGGACTACTATCCTGCCTTTCTCCATCTTGAATTGCCCTCGGGGGCCACCCTTGGGGGCAGAGGCAGTGTGTGAGTGCCGATGGCAGGGCCACAACCTTTGTTTACTGAAGAGGCTGGTGACATTTTGTGTCCACAGATGCAAAGCAAAGCAGGCGGTCACCGTGGCGTGAGTGTTTAAGGATGTCATGCCCATATGCCACCCAGAGCCTGGCGCGAGACCAATGTGGAAGGTGATCGTGAGGCTCCTTACAGTTTCCTCAACGTTTCCTTTCTTTGCTCCTCTAAAGTCTTCCTAGGTGTGCAGAGCGAGCAGGAGGGAGCTCCAAGGGAAAGCACATCCACGTCCCAGGGATTTCGCACACGCTGAAGTATCTGAAGGACTCTTAGAATTGAGGAGTGGAGTGTCTGTTTGGGACATTCTTGGAGGCCAAGCTGTCCCAGGAAGTAGGCCCACCTTTGAAATTGGTGAGAAAAAACAAACACACGAAAACATCCCGCGACCACAAAAGTCACCACCTTCCTGTCGGGTAGGGCCTAAGGGGGATCTTTCCCAGGCATGAAACATCAGGGCACATCGGACACTGATTTGGGGGAAATGCAGGGAGGAAGGAGGGCAGGGATTGGGAGCAGCACGTGGTGGAACCCCTACTCTCAGCATCGCTTCACACCCTTGCCTGTGTTCGCCAGGGCTTAATGTTACTGAAATCACTCGGGCTCATGCACGCACGCCCCCACCACCCCGCACATGGTCACATTCAGGGCAGCACGCCTACGCAGGCCCCCGCACTGGTACCCACTCTGCCCGTCTCCGTGGACCCGACGGTTGCCCTACCTTCCTTGTTCCCTGTTCTTCCTCCTTGCCCTTTTCTGTTGCTATTTCCACTTCCCAGTTGGGCACTACAGCATCGCCAAACAGGCCTCTCCCTGGACACGCTTCTGCCCCTTGCCTGAGTGGCTGAGACTTAGCCTTGGCTGACGGCTCTTCCCTCAGGAAGCCCCAGGAGGCTTCGGCCGGTTCCATCTGCCAACTTGGGACACAGTGTGCCCTGGGGATCGCCTTCATGCTTCACCTCCATTATGGTTCTTTCTTTTGATTTCTGTTTGCTCTCCGCTTTCGGCTCCTGCCTTCCACTCAATGCCTTACTTGCAGTTCTTCCCTCTGGACAAAAGGCACGGTTGGGAGCGTGCCTGGGAAGCTCAACGTGGCCAATACATGTACTTTCCCTGTGCAAGGGAAAATGCCCCCGTGGACTAGGAGAGTAAGGGGCATTCCCTCACAGCCATCCCTTAATTGCCATCGGGGATTACCTCACCCCTCTCGTGTCCCTTACCTCCCCTTAGTAACCTAGATTTCCCAGGGTTCTACCTAACCTTTCCTGAGTGCCCTGAGCGCATCCCGAGGCTCTTTGGCCCTTTGCAGTGTACCCATGACATACTCAGGGTGTCAGAGGTGGCTCTACCTCTCCTTTTGCCTTCTGTAGGCCCGGCGGGCCCACTGCTCAGTCGGAGCCCTTGATGGCACTCAGGAGGGACCCCCACGCCGCCCCCGCCGCCATGCCCAGGTCAAGGGGCTGCCTGGTGGCCTGTCCTTTGGTCTGCCGGCAGCTTGTGTCTCCCTGTCACTCCCTGTGCATGTTGCAAAAGATACACAGTGAAGCCCCCCTGCACTGGATCCACGGCAACGCTCGTGGTTGTCGTGGCGACGGTGGTGGAGGTGGTGGTGATGGTGACGGTGGTGGTGGTGGTGGTGGTCAGTTACTGCTTCCCTCTATTCCTTTCACTGTCTATTCTGAGCTGGCCTAGTGTCCTCAGCGTCCTCCTCGCACGTCTGCTCTTTGGTTAAGGGGGAGGCACGAGTGTAGGAGAAGGCAGTCGTGCGGTTCACTTCGGACTCTTCCCCTTCCTCCTCGACATCTTTTCCCTTCTCCAGCGGTGGAGGGCATTGTCACCCTCCGGGAAAACCCAGAATACTAAACATCAACAAAACCAAACAAGATCTAGGAGTTACTTCGCAGTGAAACAGCATGACGGACTCGAGGCTTGCAAAATTATCTCTTGACTTTCCATTCGGTGCAGTTGTTCTCCTTATGGAAGCCCTTCAAGTCCAAACGTGAGCCAGCAGGGGCCTCCTCAAGTTGCACCCTGCTTGCCGTTGGTTCCCAATCCAATGGCGTGATCCGAACAGTGTACATTTCACTGTATTACTTACGAGCGGTCGCCTCCCTGTCCGCAAGCCCAGGCAGGTTGGTGCTGGCCGCCGCTCAGAAGACCAGGCAATCAAGCACCCACAGCCGGATACCCACGGCAACACATGCCCACGGGCAGGCAAGCACCTTAGACAGGTGTGAGAGCATGGGCTCGAGTACACACACACACACAGACAAACACACACACACACACACACACACACACACACATACCCTATCTTCCTACCCTGCCACACACAGCACACCCTCACACAACCACAAACATACTGACACACGCTGTCACCTGTGCTTTCCTCTATACCCTCGCACCTGTCTCCCCCCCGCCCAGCCCCAACCCCATCCTCTGACCACTGCAAGTACTCTGAGAATGGCTGAAACACGCATTCCCAGAGGGGCTCTCAAAAAGGGACACGCAGCCACTCTGTGTTCCAGGTGATAGTCGTCGGTCAGCAGGTGGGCCCAAGCTGCCAGTGTAAACCTGAAACGTCCCTTGTTTAGCCAGATAAATGGGGTCTCCAAGTGGGAGCAGAGTCTGTGCCCATCCTCAAGAGAAGCAAGGTCCCGTGTGGGGCTCTGTGACTGGCGATGTTTGTTAGCCTTGCAAGGTTCCTGTGTGAGGGCAAGGCCAGCCCGCCCAGAGCCAGTCCTTGGCACCCCATGTTTGGGGCGCCTCCGGGTTGGACCAGTCACTTCTGGCTGCACTGTTGGGCCAGCCCGAGGTGGTGGCCTCAAGCCGAAGCTCCGGGCCTTGAAAGGGAAGCGGAGTCCTGCAACAAAGTGACTTGCAAAGCCAGCGGGGTTTTCGCCACCAGTAAGGTGGCTGCCACCTGGTCCAGGAGAAATCCTGTGATTTAGACACTCAGGCAATGTCACCCAGCCAGGTCGCTCGGTGTATCCTTTGCCTTTTACTTCTCCCAAGAGCAGGAGTCAAGAAAAAGGGGGTTGGAGGAAAGGAAGTGGAAAGGACTGCAGGGGGTCCAGCCTCGTGGCCAGTGGTCCTTTCGTCCTGTGCATTTGGTGGTCCGCGTGGGTGCCGGTGGGGTGACTGCTTTCTTTCCTTTTCTCTCCTCCTTCGTGGCACTGTCTGTGTTGGTTTGGTTTTGCTTTTGGTTTTACATTAGAAGGGGAGGAGAACCAGGCCTGATGATCTGTAGTGGGGGCAGGGTTAGGCGCTTAGTTGGCCTTGATGGAGCTATACTGCCACCAAGCGGAGATGGTTTTCGCTCAAAGCCAGTTACCAGGTCAAGGGATGGAGACAGCCACAGGGCTGGAAGCAACTGGCCCAGTGGGGACGGTCGCGGGGGGCTGGGGTGGGTGTGTTTGTCCAGAGGGTGCACATGGGCAATGGGCTCCGGGCCGTGGCCTTTCATGTGTGCTCTCGGCGGGGGAATGGACCATGGTTGTGCAGCTGGGCAAGGCC
>NW_022983294.1:0-61763 GCF_011762595.2 Tursiops truncatus | reverse complement strand
ACCATGCAATATGACTTCAAAGGGTCTTCATTTGCTCACCGAACCTCTCCAATCCTATCACTGCTGCGTTTATGCCCCTGTACACATGCTTGATTCTCTTTTGGAGACATAGCAATCCATAGGTTTTAAGATACTTACTAGTCAGGTACATTCTTAGGCGTTTAATATGCGGTGTTGAGTCCATTTCGTTGAGCAAGGAGTAGCTCTTGTCTATTCCATATTTGGCTTAAGGAACTTTATCTGTGCTCATTTCAATCTCTGGTTTTATGCAGCACCCCAACTCACCTTTACCCTTAAGCAAGCATAAGTTGGTTTTCTAAATTTGAGACCCTGTTCTGTTCTGTAATTCAGTTCCTGTGTAGCCAAGTTTACATTCCGTGTATTATGATATCTTATGATGTTTCTTTTTCTGTGTGACTTATTTCAGTTAGAATCATCATACCTGAATCCACTCATTGTGCTGCTAAGGGCCTGATGACATAGATTTCATTGCTGAGTGATATTGCTTTGTAAGTAAATACCACAACTTCTTTATCCATTTTTCACTTTCTGCGATGTTGAACTTGTACGGTAAACGAGGTTCTTGTAAACAGAGGCGTCCCAAACTTTGGGGTGGCTGTGTCTTTTTGATTTTAATTTCCCTAAGCTATAGGACCATAAGTGGAAGTGCCCTAGGCTCTGTTGCTTTGTTTTTTAGATGTTTCAGGAAACACCATACACTTCTCCCGAGTGTCTGTTGGCAATTTACATCCCGCCCATCAGCATAACAAGGCTCCCAGTTCTCCATGGCCTGTCCTGCCTTTCTGGATTTTACACTTTTTTCAGATGGCCCTTTTGACCGGGGGGAAGTGAGACTTCATTGTAGTGCAGATTTCCTTTGCAAGCTTGCTTGGTTGGCCAAAAAGGGCGTATGCGTTTTTTCCTGAATATATTCAGGAAAAAACGCATACGCCCTTTTTGGCCAAGTGCATCATTGAGGACGTTCTGCCTCTTTTCCTATGCTTTCAATGCAATTCCAGTCTACCTCCTGAAATCGGTTTCCTGCAATTCTGCCCCGCTTTCAAGTCCTCTTGGCAGCCTTACTTCAGTCTATTTTTGGACGATAGCTGTCATTTATAACTCTGCAGGTTTGTGAATTACAGTGCCCCTGAGCTCCTTTCTTCAACTCGCTTTCTTGTGAGCTGGCCGCAACACCGCAGGATGGCTTCAGGCCCTAATCTGGTTCCGGCACGGCACGCTGAGCCTTTGGTTAATTCCTCTTCCTGGTGGGAAATGAGAGTTAAATTTGCCCGTCCAGACACCTCCAGCTAGTCTCTCATTGGTTCTCGCTATTCCTGTTCATCTTCCGCAGAAATTGCAAACTGGGCCAAACAGGAGGTTAAAGGGGACTGACTCTCCAAGTGGGGAGAGTGTTAGTAAAGCGTCTGGAATGTTGCACCCGAGTACCAGGGGAGGAAAACTGAGACATATTTGAACACGTCTCCCGATCACATGGTTGATCATACTCTGGGTTCCACATGCATGTTTTAGCTGAAGGAAGAATACCTAAAACCTGGGTAGTTGAAACCCGTGGAATGGGTACCATGCAATATGACTTCAAAGGGTCTTCATTTGCTCACCGAACCTCTCCAATCCTATCACTGCTGCGTTTATGCCCCTGTACACATGCTTGATTCTCTTTCGGAGACATAGCAATCCATAGGTTTTAAGATACTTACTAGTCAGGTACATTCTTAGGCGTTTAATATGGGGTGTTGAGTCCATTTCGTTGAGCAAGGAGTAGCTCTTGTCTATTCCATATTTGGCTTAAGGAACTTTATCTGTGCTCATTTCAATCTCTGGTTTTATGCAGCACCCCAACTCACCTTTACCCTTAAGCAAGCATAAGTTGGTTTTCTAAATTTGAGACCCTGTTCTGTTCTGTAATTCAGTTCCTGTGTAGCCAAGTTTACATTCCGTGTATTACTGATATCTTATGATGTTTCTTTTTCTGTGTGACTTATTTCAGTTAGAATCATCATACCTGAATCCACTCATTGTGCTGCTAAGGGCCTGATGACATAGATTTCATTGCTGAGTGATATTGCTTTGTAAGTAAATACCACAACTTCTTTATCCATTTTTCACTTTCTGCGATGTTGAACTTGTACTGTAAACGAGGTTCTTGTAAACAGAGCCGTCCAAACTTTGGGGTGGCTGTGTCTTTTTGATTTTAATTTCCCTAAGCTATAGGACCATAAGTGGAAGTGCCCTAGGCTCTGTTGCTTTGTTTTTTAGATGTTTCAGGAAACACCATACACTTCTCCCGAGTGTCTGTTGGCAATTTACATCCCGCCCATCAGCATAACAAGGCTCCCAGTTCTCCATGGCCTGTCCTGCCTTTCTGGATTTTACACTTTTTTCAGATGGCCCTTTTGACCGGGGGGAAGTGAGACTTCATTGTAGTGCAGATTTCCTTTGCAAGCTTGCTTGGTTGGCCAAAAAGGGCGTATGCGTTTTTTCCTGAATATATTCAGGAAAAAACGCATACGCCCTTTTTGGCCAAGTGCATCATTGTGGACGTTCTGCCTCTTTTCCTATGCTTTCAATGCAATTCCAGTCTACCTCCTGAAATCGGTTTCCTGCAATTCTGCCCCGCTTTCAAGTCCTCTTGGCAGCCTTACTTCAGTCTATTTTTGGACGATAGCTGTCATTTATAACTCTGCAGGTTTGTGAATTACAGTGCCCCTGAGCTCCTTTCTTCAACTCGCTTTCTTTTGAGCTGGCCGCAACACCGCAGGATGGCTTCAGGCCCTAATCTGGTTCCGGCACGGCACGCTGAGCCTTTGGTTAATTCCTCTTCCTGGTGGGAAATGAGAGTTAAATTTGCCCGTCCAGACACCTCCAGCTAGTCTCTCATTGGTTCTCGCTATTCCTGTTCATCTTCCGCAGAAATTGCAAACTGGGCCAAACAGGAGGTTAAAGGGCTGACTCTCCAAGTGGGGAGAGTGTTAGTAAAGCGTCTGGAATGTTGCACCCGAGTACCAGGGGAGGAAAACTGAGACATATTTGAACACGTCTCCCGATCACATGGTTGATCATACTCTGGGTTCCACATGCATGTTTTAGCTGAAGGAAGAATACCTTAAACCTGGAGAGTTGAGACCCGTGGAATGGGTACCATGCAATATGACTTCAAAGGGTCTTCATTTGCTCACCGAACCTCTCCAATCCTATCACTGCTGCGTTTATGCCCCTGTACACATGCTTGATTCTCTTTCGGAGACATAGCAATCCATAGGTTTTAAGATACTTACTAGTCAGGTACATTCTTAGGCGTTTAATATGCGGTGTTGAGTCCATTTCGTTGAGCAAGGAGTAGCTCTTGTCTATTCCATATTTGGCTTAAGGAACTTTATCTGTGCTCATTTCAATCTCTGGTTTTATGCAGCACCCCAACTCACCTTTACCCTTAAGCAAGCATAAGTTGGTTTTCTAAATTTGAGACCCTGTTCTGTTCTGTAATTCAGTTCCTGTGTAGCCAAGTTTACATTCCGTGTATTACTGATATCTTATGATGTTTCTTTTTCTGTGTGACTTATTTCAGTTAGAATCATCATACCTGAATCCACTCATTGTGCTGCTAAGGGCCTGATGACATAGATTTCATTGCTGAGTGATATTGCTTTGTAAGTAAATACCACAACTTCTTTATCCATTTTTCACTTTCTGCGATGTTGAACTTGTACTGTAAACGAGGTTCTTGTAAACAGAGGCGTCCCAACTTTGGGGTGGCTGTGTCTTTTTGATTTTAATTTCCCTAAGCTATAGGACCATAAGTGGAAGTGCCCTAGGCTCTGTTGCTTTGTTTTTTAGATGTTTCAGGAAACACCATACACTTCTCCCGAGTGTCTGTTGGCAATTTACATCCCGCCCATCAGCATAACAAGGCTCCCAGTTCTCCATGGCCTGTCCTGCCTTTCTGGATTTTACACTTTTTTCAGATGGCCCTTTTGACCGGGGGGAAGTGAGACTTCATTGTAGTGCAGATTTCCTTTGCAAGCTTGCTTGGTTGGCCAAAAAGGGCGTATGCGTTTTTTCCTGAATATATTCAGGAAAAAACGCATACGCCCTTTTTGGCCAAGTGCATCATTGTGGACGTTCTGCCTCTTTTCCTATGCTTTCAATGCAATTCCAGTCTACCTCCTGAAATCGGTTTCCTGCAATTCTGCCCCGCTTTCAAGTCCTCTTGGCAGCCTTACTTCAGTCTATTTTTGGACGATAGCTGTCATTTATAACTCTGCAGGTTTGTGAATTACAGTGCCCCTGAGCTCCTTTCTTCAACTCGCTTTCTTGTGAGCTGGCCGCAACACCGCAGGATGGCTTCAGGCCCTAATCTGGTTCCGGCACGGCACGCTGAGCCTTTGGTTATTCCTCTTCCTGGTGGGAAATGAGAGTTAAATTTGCCCGTCCAGACACCTCCAGCTAGTCTCTCATTGGTTCTCGCTATTCCTGTTCATCTTCCGCAGAAATTGCAAACTGGGCCAAACAGGAGGTTAAAGGGACTGACTCTCCAAGTGGGGAGAGTGTTAGTAAAGCGTCTGGAATGTTGCACCCGAGTACCAGGGGAGGAAAACTGAGACATATTTGAACACGTCTCCCGTTCACATGGTTGATCATACTCTGGGTTCCACATGCATGTTTTAGCTGAAGGAAGAATACCTTAAACCTGGGTAGTTGAAACCCGTGGAATGGGTACCATGCAATATGACTTCAAAGGGTCTTCATTTGCTCACCGAACCTCTCCAATCCTATCACTGCTGCGTTTATGCCCCTGTACACATGCTTGATTCTCTTTCGGAGACATAGCAATCCATAGGTTTTAAGATACTTACTAGTCAGGTACATTCTTAGGCATTTAATATGCGGTGTTGAGTCCATTTCGTTGAGCAAGGAGTAGCTCTTGTCTATTCCATATTTGGCTTAAGGAACTTTATCTGTGCTCATTTCAATCTCTGGTTTTATGCAGCACCCCAACTCACCTTCCCCTTAAGCAAGCATAAGTTGGTTTTCTAAATTTGAGACCCTGTTCTGTTCTGTAATTCAGTTCCTGTGTAGCCAAGTTTACATTCCGTGTATTACTGATATCTTATGATGTTTCTTTTTCTGTGTGACTTATTTCAGTTAGAATCATCATACCTGAATCCACTCATTGTGCTGCTAAGGGCCTGATGACATAGATTTCATTGCTGAGTGATATTGCTTTGTAAGTAAATACCACAACTTCTTTATCCATTTTTCACTTTCTGCGATGTTGAACTTGTACTGTAAACGAGGTTCTTGTAAACAGAGCCGTCCAAACTTTGGGGTGGCTGTGTCTTTTTGATTTTAATTTCCCTAAGCTATAGGACCATAAGTGGAAGTGCCCTAGGCTCTGTTGCTTTGTTTTTTAGATGTTTCAGGAAACACCATACACTTCTCCCGAGTGTCTGTTGGCAATTTACATCCCGCCCATCAGCATAACAAGGCTCCCAGTTCTCCATGGCCTGTCCTGCCTTTCTGGATTTTACACTTTTTTCAGATGGCCCTTTTGACGGGGGGAAGTGAGACTTCATTGTAGTGCAGATTTCCTTTGCAAGCTTGCTTGGTTGGCCAAAAAGGGCGTATGCGTTTTTTCCTGAATATATTCAGGAAAAAACGCATACGCCCTTTTTGGCCAAGTGCATCATTGTGGACGTTCTGCCTCTTTTCCTATGCTTTCAATGCAATTCCAGTCTACCTCCTGAAATCGGTTTCCTGCAATTCTGCCCCGCTTTCAAGTCCTCTTGGCAGCCTTACTTCAGTCTATTTTTGGACGATAGCTGTCATTTATAACTCTGCAGGTTTGTGAATTACAGTGCCCCTGAGCTCCTTTCTTCAACTCGCTTTCTTGTGAGCTGGCCGCAACACCGCAGGATGGCTTCAGGCCCTAATCTGGTTCCGGCACGGCACGCTGAGCCTTTGGTTATTCCTCTTCCTGGTGGGAAATGAGAGTTAAATTTGCCCGTCCAGACACCTCCAGCTAGTCTCTCATTGGTTCTCGCTATTCCTGTTCATCTTCCGCAGAAATTGCAAACTGGGCCAAACAGGAGGTTAAAGGGCTGACTCTCCAAGTGGGGAGAGTGTTAGTAAAGCGTCTGGAATGTTGCACCCGAGTACCAGGGGAGGAAAACTGAGACATATTTGAACACGTCTCCCGATCACATGGTTGATCATACTCTGGGTTCCACATGCATGTTTTAGCTGAAGGAAGAATACCTTAAACCTGGAGAGTTGAAACCCGTGGAATGGGTACCATGCAATATGACTTCAAAGGGTCTTCATTTGCTCACCGAACCTCTCCAATCCTATCACTGCTGCGTTTATGCCCCTGTACACATGCTTGATTCTCTTTCGGAGACATAGCAATCCATAGGTTTTAAGATACTTACTAGTCAGGTACATTCTTAGGCGTTTAATATGGGTGTTGAGTCCATTTCGTTGAGCAAGGAGTAGCTCTTGTCTATTCCATATTTGGCTTAAGGAACTTTATCTGTGCTCATTTCAATCTCTGGTTTTATGCAGCACCCCAACTCACCTTTCCCCTTAAGCAAGCATAAGTTGGTTTTCTAAATTTGAGACCCTGTTCTGTTCTGTAATTCAGTTCCTGTGTAGCCAAGTTTACATTCCGTGTATTACTGATATCTTATGATGTTTCTTTTTCTGTGTGACTTATTTCAGTTAGAATCATCATACCTGAATCCACTCATTGTGCTGCTAAGGGCCTGATGACATAGATTTCATTGCTGAGTGATATTGCTTTGTAAGTAAATACCACAACTTCTTTATCCATTTTTCACTTTCTGCGATGTTGAACTTGTACTGTAAACGAGGTTCTTGTAAACAGAGGCGTCCCAAACTTTGGGGTGGCTGTGTCTTTTTGATTTTAATTTCCCTAAGCTATAGGACCATAAGTGGAAGTGCCCTAGGCTCTGTTGCTTTGTTTTTTAGATGTTTCAGGAAACACCATACACTTCTCCCGAGTGTCTGTTGGCAATTTACATCCCGCCCATCAGCATAACAAGGCTCCCAGTTCTCCATGGCCTGTCCTGCCTTTCTGGATTTTACACTTTTTTCAGATGGCCCTTTTGACCGGGGGGAAGTGAGACTTCATTGTAGTGCAGATTTCCTTTGCAAGCTTGCTTGGTTGGCCAAAAAGGGCGTATGCGTTTTTTCCTGAATATATTCAGGAAAAAACGCATACGCCCTTTTTGGCCAAGTGCATCATTGTGGACGTTCTGCCTCTTTTCCTATGCTTTCAATGCAATTCCAGTCTACCTCCTGAAATCGGTTTCCTGCAATTCTGCCCCGCTTTCAAGTCCTCTTGGCAGCCTTACTTCAGTCTATTTTTGGACGATAGCTGTCATTTATAACTCTGCAGGTTTGTGAATTACAGTGCCCCTGAGCTCCTTTCTTCAACTCGCTTTCTTGTGAGCTGGCCGCAACACCGCAGGATGGCTTCAGGCCCTAATCTGGTTCCGGCACGGCACGCTGAGCCTTTGGTTAATTCCTCTTCCTGGTGGGAAATGAGAGTTAAATTTGCCCGTCCAGACACCTCCAGCTAGTCTCTCATTGGTTCTCGCTATTCCTGTTCATCTTCCGCAGAAATTGCAAACTGGGCCAAACAGGAGGTTAAAGGGACTGACTCTCCAAGTGGGGAGAGTGTTAGTAAAGCGTCTGGAATGTTGCACCCGAGTACCAGGGGAGGAAAACTGAGACATATTTGAACACGTCTCCCGATCACATGGTTGATCATACTCTGGGTTCCACATGCATGTTTTAGCTGAAGGAAGAATACCTTAAACCTGGAGAGTTGAAACCCGTGGAATGGGTACCATGCAATATGACTTCAAAGGGTCTTCATTTGCTCACCGAACCTCTCCAATCCTATCACTGCTGCGTTTATGCCCCTGTACACATGCTTGATTCTCTTTCGGAGACATAGCAATCCATAGGTTTTAAGATACTTACTAGTCAGGTACATTCTTAGGCGTTTAATATGCGGTGTTGAGTCCATTTCGTTGAGCAAGGAGTAGCTCTTGTCTATTCCATATTTGGCTTAAGGAACTTTATCTGTGCTCATTTCAATCTCTGGTTTTATGCAGCACCCCAACTCACCTTTCCCCTTAAGCAAGCATAAGTTGGTTTTCTAAATTTGAGACCCTGTTCTGTTCTGTAATTCAGTTCCTGTGTAGCCAAGTTTACATTCCGTGTATTACTGATATCTTATGATGTTTCTTTTTCTGTGTGACTTATTTCAGTTAGAATCATCATACCTGAATCCACTCATTGTGCTGCTAAGGGCCTGATGACATAGATTTCATTGCTGAGTGATATTGCTTTGTAAGTAAATACCACAACTTCTTTATCCATTTTTCACTTTCTGCGATGTTGAACTTGTACTGTAAACGAGGTTCTTGTAAACAGAGGCGTCCAAACTTTGGGGTGGCTGTGTCTTTTTGATTTTAATTTCCCTAAGCTATAGGACCATAAGTGGAAGTGCCCTAGGCTCTGTTGCTTTGTTTTTTAGATGTTTCAGGAAACACCATACACTTCTCCCGAGTGTCTGTTGGCAATTTACATCCCGCCCATCAGCATAACAAGGCTCCCAGTTCTCCATGGCCTGTCCTGCCTTTCTGGATTTTACACTTTTTTCAGATGGCCCTTTTGACCGGGGGGAAGTGAGACTTCATTGTAGTGCAGATTTCCTTTGCAAGCTTGCTTGGTTGGCCAAAAAGGGCGTATGCGTTTTTTCCTGAATATATTCAGGAAAAAACGCATACGCCCTTTTTGGCCAAGTGCATCATAGTGGACGTTCTGCCTCTTTTCCTATGCTTTCAATGCAATTCCAGTCTACCTCCTGAAATCGGTTTCCTGCAATTCTGCCCCGCTTTCAAGTCCTCTTGGCAGCCTTACTTCAGTCTATTTTTGGACGATAGCTGTCATTTATAACTCTGCAGGTTTGTGAATTACAGTGCCCCTGAGCTCCTTTCTTCAACTCGCTTTCTTGTGACCTGGCCGCAACACCGCAGGATGGCTTCAGGCCCTAATCTGGTTCCGGCACGGCACGCTGAGCCTTTGGTTAATTCCTCTTCCTGGTGGGAAATGAGAGTTAAATTTGCCCGTCCAGACACCTCCAGCTAGTCTCTCATTGGTTCTCGCTATTCCTGTTCATCTTCCGCAGAAATTGCAAACTGGGCCAAACAGGAGGTTAAAGGGCTGACTCTCCAAGTGGGGAGAGTGTTAGTAAAGCGTCTGGAATGTTGCACCCGAGTACCAGGGGAGGAAAACTGAGACATATTTGAACACGTCTCCCGATCACATGGTTGATCATACTCTGGGTTCCACATGCATGTTTTAGCTGAAGGAAGAATACCTAAAACCTGGGTAGTTGAAACCCGTGGAATGGGTACCATGCAATATGACTTCAAAGGGTCTTCATTTGCTCACCGAACCTCTCCAATCCTATCACTGCTGCGTTTATGCCCCTGTACACATGCTTGATTCTCTTTCGGAGACATAGCAATCCATAGGTTTTAAGATACTTACTAGTCAGGTACATTCTTAGGCGTTTAATATGCGGTGTTGAGTCCATTTCGTTGAGCAAGGAGTAGCTCTTGTCTATTCCATATTTGGCTTAAGGAACTTTATCTGTGCTCATTTCAATCTCTGGTTTTATGCAGCACCCCAACTCACCTTTCCCCTTAAGCAAGCATAAGTTGGTTTTCTAAATTTGAGACCCTGTTCTGTTCTGTAATTCAGTTCCTGTGTAGCCAAGTTTACATTCCGTGTATTACTGATATCTTATGATGTTTCTTTTTCTGTGTGACTTATTTCAGTTAGAATCATCATACCTGAATCCACTCATTGTGCTGCTAAGGGCCTGATGACATAGATTTCATTGCTGTGTGATATTGCTTTGTAAGTAAATACCACAACTTCTTTATCCATTTTTCACTTTCTGCGATGTTGAACTTGTACTGTAAACGAGGTTCTTGTAAACAGAGGCGTTCCAAACTTTGGGGTGGCTGTGTCTTTTTGATTTTAATTTCCCTAAGCTATAGGACCATAAGTGGAAGTGCCCTAGGCTCTGTTGCTTTGTTTTTTAGATGTTTCAGGAAACACCATACACTTCTCCCGAGTGTCTGTTGGCAATTTACATCCCGCCCATCAGCATAACAAGGCTCCCAGTTCTCCATGGCCTGTCCTGCCTTTCTGGATTTTACACTTTTTTCAGATGGCCCTTTTGACCGGGGGGAAGTGAGACTTCATTGTAGTGCAGATTTCCTTTGCAAGCTTGCTTGGTTGGCCAAAAAGGGCGTATGCGTTTTTTCCTGAATATATTCAGGAAAAAACGCATACGCCCTTTTTGGCCAAGTGCATCATTGTGGACGTTCTGCCTCTTTTCCTATGCTTTCAATGCAATTCCAGTCTACCTCCTGAAATCGGTTTCCTGCAATTCTGCCCCGCTTTCAAGTCCTCTTGGCAGCCTTACTTCAGTCTATTTTTGGACGATAGCTGTCATTTATAACTCTGCAGGTTTGTGAATTACAGTGCCCCTGAGCTCCTTTCTTCAACTCGCTTTCTTGTGACCTGGCCGCAACACCGCAGGATGGCTTCAGGCCCTAATCTGGTTCCGGCACGGCACGCTGAGCCTTTGGTTAATTCCTCTTCCTGGTGGGAAATGAGAGTTAAATTTGCCCGTCCAGACACCTCCAGCTAGCCTCTCATTGGTTCTCGCTATTCCTGTTCATCTTCCGCAGAAATTGCAAACTGGGCCAAACAGGAGGTTAAAGGACTGACTCTCCAAGTGGGGAGAGTGTTAGTAAAGCGTCTGGAATGTTGCACCCGAGTACCAGGGGAGGAAAACTGAGACATATTTGAACACGTCTCCCGATCACATGGTTGATCATACTCTAGGTTCCACATGCATGTTTTAGCTGAAGGAAGAATACCTTAAACCTGGAGAGTTGAGACCCGTGTAATGGGTACCATGCAATATGACTTCAAAGGGTCTTCATTTGCTCACCGAACCTCTCCAATCCTATCACTGCTGCGTTTATGCCCCTGTACACATGCTTGATTCTCTTTCGGAGACATAGCAATCCATAGGTTTTAAGATACTTACTAGTCAGGTACATTCTTAGGCGTTTAATATGCGGTGTTGAGTCCATTTCGTTGAGCAAGGAGTAGCTCTTGTCTATTCCATATTTGGCTTAAGGAACTTTATCTGTGCTCATTTCAATCTCTGGTTTTATGCAGCACCCCAACTCACCTTTCCCCTTAAGCAAGCATAAGTTGGTTTTCTAAATTTGAGACCCTGTTCTGTTCTGTAATTCAGTTCCTGTGTAGCCAAGTTTACATTCCGTGTATTACTGATATCTTATGATGTTTCTTTTTCTGTGTGACTTATTTCAGTTAGAATCATCATACCTGAATCCACTCATTGTGCTGCTAAGGGCCTGATGACATAGATTTCATTGCTGAGTGATATTGCTTTGTAAGTAAATACCACAACTTCTTTATCCATTTTTCACTTTCTGCGATGTTGAACTTGTACTGTAAACGAGGTTCTTGTAAACAGAGCCGTCCAAACTTTGGGGTGGCTGTGTCTTTTTGATTTTAATTTCCCTAAGCTATAGGACCATAAGTGGAAGTGCCCTAGGCTCTGTTGCTTTGTTTTTTAGATGTTTCAGGAAACACCATACACTTCTCCCGAGTGTCTGTTGGCAATTTACATCCCGCCCATCAGCATAACAAGGCTCCCAGTTCTCCATGGCCTGTCCTGCCTTTCTGGATTTTACACTTTTTTCAGATGGCCCTTTTGACCGGGGGAAGTGAGACTTCATTGTAGTGCAGATTTCCTTTGCAAGCTTGCTTGGTTGGCCAAAAAGGGCGTATGCGTTTTTTCCTGAATATATTCAGGAAAAAACGCATACGCCCTTTTTGGCCAAGTGCATCATTGTGGACGTTCTGCCTCTTTTCCTATGCTTTCAATGCAATTCCAGTCTACCTCCTGAAATCGGTTTCCTGCAATTCTGCCCCGCTTTCAAGTCCTCTTGGCAGCCTTACTTCAGTCTATTTTTGGACGATAGCTGTCATTTATAACTCTGCAGGTTTGTGAATTACAGTGCCCCTGAGCTCCTTTCTTCAACTCGCTTTCTTGTGAGCTGGCCGCAACACCGCAGGATGGCTTCAGGCCCTAATCTGGTTCCGGCACGGCACGCTGAGCCTTTGGTTAATTCCTCTTCCTGGTGGGAAATGAGAGTTAAATTTGCCCGTCCAGACACCTCCAGCTAGTCTCATTGGTTCTCGCTATTCCTGTTCATCTTCCGCAGAAATTGCAAACTGGGCCAAACAGGAGGTTAAAGGGGCTGACTCTCCAAGTGGGGAGAGTGTTAGTAAAGCGTCTGGAATGTTGCACCCGAGTACCAGGGGAGGAAAACTGAGACATATTTGAACACGTCTCCCGATCACATGGTTGATCATACTCTGGGTTCCACATGCATGTTTTAGCTGAAGGAAGAATACCTTAAACCTGGAGAGTTGAGACCCGTGGAATGGGTACCATGCAATATGACTTCAAAGGGTCTTCATTTGCTCACCGAACCTCTCCAATCCTATCACTGCTGCGTTTATGCCCCTGTACACATGCTTGATTCTCTTTCGGAGACATAGCAATCCATAGGTTTTAAGATACTTACTAGTCAGGTACATTCTTAGGCGTTTAATATGCGGTGTTGAGTCCATTTCGTTGAGCAAGGAGTAGCTCTTGTCTATTCCATATTTGGCTTAAGGAACTTTATCTGTGCTCATTTCAATCTCTGGTTTTATGCAGCACCCCAACTCACCTTTCCCCTTAAGCAAGCATAAGTTGGTTTTCTAAATTTGAGACCCTGTTCTGTTCTGTAATTCAGTTCCTGTGTAGCCAAGTTTACATTCCGTGTATTACTGATATCTTATGATGTTTCTTTTTCTGTGTGACTTATTTCAGTTAGAATCATCATACCTGAATCCACTCATTGTGCTGCTAAGGGCCTGATGACATAGATTTCATTGCTGAGTGATATTGCTTTGTAAGTAAATACCACAACTTCTTTATCCATTTTTCACTTTCTGCGATGTTGAACTTGTACTGTAAACGAGGTTCTTGTAAACAGAGCCGTCCAAACTTTGGGGTGGCTGTGTCTTTTTGATTTTAATTTCCCTAAGCTATAGGACCATAAGTGGAAGTGCCCTAGGCTCTGTTGCTTTGTTTTTTAGATGTTTCAGGAAACACCATACACTTCTCCCGAGTGTCTGTTGGCAATTTACATCCCGCCCATCAGCATAACAAGGCTCCCAGTTCTCCATGGCCTGTCCTGCCTTTCTGGATTTTACACTTTTTTCAGATGGCCCTTTTGACCGGGGGGAAGTGAGACTTCATTGTAGTGCAGATTTCCTTTGCAAGCTTGCTTGGTTGGCCAAAAAGGGCGTATGCGTTTTTTCCTGAATATATTCAGGAAAAAACGCATACGCCCTTTTTGGCCAAGTGCATCATTGTGGACGTTCTGCCTCTTTTCCTATGCTTTCAATGCAATTCCAGTCTACCTCCTGAAATCGGTTTCCTGCAATTCTGCCCCGCTTTCAAGTCCTCTTGGCAGCCTTACTTCAGTCTATTTTTGGACGATAGCTGTCATTTATAACTCTGCAGGTTTGTGAATTACAGTGCCCCTGAGCTCCTTTCTTCAACTCGCTTTCTTGTGAGCTGGCCGCAACACCGCAGGATGGCTTCAGGCCCTAATCTGGTTCCGGCACGGCACGCTGAGCCTTTGGTTATTCCTCTTCCTGGTGGGAAATGAGAGTTAAATTTGCCCGTCCAGACACCTCCAGCTAGTCTCTCATTGGTTCTCGCTATTCCTGTTCATCTTCCGCAGAAATTGCAAACTGGGCCAAACAGGAGGTTAAAGGCGCTGACTCTCCAAGTGGGGAGAGTGTTAGTAAAGCGTCTGGAATGTTGCACCCGAGTACCAGGGGAGGAAAACTGAGACATATTTGAACACGTCTCCCGATCACATGGTTGATCATACTCTGGGTTCCACATGCATGTTTTAGCTGAAGGAAGAATACCTTAAACCTGGAGAGTTGAGACCCGTGGAATGGGTACCATGCAATATGACTTCAAAGGGTCTTCATTTGCTCACCGAACCTCTCCAATCCTATCACTGCTGCGTTTATGCCCCTGTACACATGCTTGATTCTCTTTCGGAGACATAGCAATCCATAGGTTTTAAGATACTTACTAGTCAGGTACATTCTTAGGCGTTTAATATGCGGTGTTGAGTCCATTTCGTTGAGCAAGGAGTAGCTCTTGTCTATTCCATATTTGGCTTAAGGAACTTTATCTGTGCTCATTTCAATCTCTGGTTTTATGCAGCACCCCAACTCACCTTTCCCCTTAAGCAAGCATAAGTTGGTTTTCTAAATTTGAGACCCTGTTCTGTTCTGTAATTCAGTTCCTGTGTAGCCAAGTTTACATTCCGTGTATTACTGATATCTTATGATGTTTCTTTTTCTGTGTGACTTATTTCAGTTAGAATCATCATACCTGAATCCACTCATTGTGCTGCTAAGGGCCTGATGACATAGATTTCATTGCTGAGTGATATTGCTTTGTAAGTAAATACCACAACTTCTTTATCCATTTTTCACTTTCTGCGATGTTGAACTTGTACTGTAAACGAGGTTCTTGTAAACAGAGGCGTTCCAAACTTTGGGGTGGCTGTGTCTTTTTGATTTTAATTTCCCTAAGCTATAGGACCATAAGTGGAAGTGCCCTAGGCTCTGTTGCTTTGTTTTTTAGATGTTTCAGGAAACACCATACACTTCTCCCGAGTGTCTGTTGGCAATTTACATCCCGCCCATCAGCATAACAAGGCTCCCAGTTCTCCATGGCCTGTCCTGCCTTTCTGGATTTTACACTTTTTTCAGATGGCCCTTTTGACCGGGGGAAGTGAGACTTCATTGTAGTGCAGATTTCCTTTGCAAGCTTGCTTGGTTGGCCAAAAAGGGCGTATGCGTTTTTTCCTGAATATATTCAGGAAAAAACGCATACGCCCTTTTTGGCCAAGTGCATCATTGTGGACGTTCTGCCTCTTTTCCTATGCTTTCAATGCAATTCCAGTCTACCTCCTGAAATCGGTTTCCTGCAATTCTGCCCCGCTTTCAAGTCCTCTTGGCAGCCTTACTTCAGTCTATTTTTGGACGATAGCTGTCATTTATAACTCTGCAGGTTTGTGAATTACAGTGCCCCTGAGCTCCTTTCTTCAACTCGCTTTCTTGTGACCTGGCCGCAACACCGCAGGATGGCTTCAGGCCCTAATCTGGTTCCGGCACGGCACGCTGAGCCTTTGGTTAATTCCTCTTCCTGGTGGGAAATGAGAGTTAAATTTGCCCGTCCAGACACCTCCAGCTAGTCTCTCATTGGTTCTCGCTATTCCTGTTCATCTTCCGCAGAAATTGCAAACTGGGCCAAACAGGAGGTTAAAGGGCTGACTCTCCAAGTGGGGAGAGTGTTAGTAAAGCGTCTGGAATGTTGCACCCGAGTACCAGGGGAGGAAAACTGAGACATATTTGAACACGTCTCCCGATCACATGGTTGATCATACTCTGGGTTCCACATGCATGTTTTAGCTGAAGGAAGAATACCTAAAACCTGGGTAGTTGAAACCCGTGGAATGGGTACCATGCAATATGACTTCAAAGGGTCTTCATTTGCTCACCGAACCTCTCCAATCCTATCACTGCTGCGTTTATGCCCCTGTACACATGCTTGATTCTCTTTCGGAGACATAGCAATCCATAGGTTTTAAGATACTTACTAGTCAGGTACATTCTTAGGCGTTTAATATGCGGTGTTGAGTCCATTTCGTTGAGCAAGGAGTAGCTCTTGTCTATTCCATATTTGGCTTAAGGAACTTTATCTGTGCTCATTTCAATCTCTGGTTTTATGCAGCACCCCAACTCACCTTTCCCTTAAGCAAGCATAAGTTGGTTTTCTAAATTTGAGACCCTGTTCTGTTCTGTAATTCAGTTCCTGTGTAGCCAAGTTTACATTCCGTGTATTACTGATATCTTATGATGTTTCTTTTTCTGTGTGACTTATTTCAGTTAGAATCATCATACCTGAATCCACTCATTGTGCTGCTAAGGGCCTGATGACATAGATTTCATTGCTGAGTGATATTGCTTTGTAAGTAAATACCACAACTTCTTTATCCATTTTTCACTTTCTGCGATGTTGAACTTGTACTGTAAACGAGGTTCTTGTAAACAGAGGCGTCCCAAACTTTGGGGTGGCTGTGTCTTTTTGATTTTAATTTCCCTAAGCTATAGGACCATAAGTGGAAGTGCCCTAGGCTCTGTTGCTTTGTTTTTTAGATGTTTCAGGAAACACCATACACTTCTCCCGAGTGTCTGTTGGCAATTTACATCCCGCCCATCAGCATAACAAGGCTCCCAGTTCTCCATGGCCTGTCCTGCCTTTCTGGATTTTACACTTTTTTCAGATGGCCCTTTTGACCGGGGGGAAGTGAGACTTCATTGTAGTGCAGATTTCCTTTGCAAGCTTGCTTGGTTGGCCAAAAAGGGCGTATGCGTTTTTTCCTGAATATATTCAGGAAAAAACGCATACGCCCTTTTTGGCCAAGTGCATCATTGTGGACGTTCTGCCTCTTTTCCTATGCTTTCAATGCAATTCCAGTCTACCTCCTGAAATCGGTTTCCTGCAATTCTGCCCCGCTTTCAAGTCCTCTTGGCAGCCTTACTTCAGTCTATTTTTGGACGATAGCTGTCATTTATAACTCTGCAGGTTTGTGAATTACAGTGCCCCTGAGCTCCTTTCTTCAACTCGCTTTCTTGTGAGCTGGCCGCAACACCGCAGGATGGCTTCAGGCCCTAATCTGGTTCCGGCACGGCACGCTGAGCCTTTGGTTAATTCCTCTTCCTGGTGGGAAATGAGAGTTAAATTTGCCCGTCCAGACACCTCCAGCTAGTCTCTCATTGGTTCTCGCTATTCCTGTTCATCTTCCGCAGAAATTGCAAACTGGGCCAAACAGGAGGTTAAAGGGACTGACTCTCCAAGTGGGGAGAGTGTTAGTAAAGCGTCTGGAATGTTGCACCCGAGTACCAGGGAGGAAAACTGAGACATATTTGAACACGTCTCCCGATCACATGGTTGATCATACTCTGGGTTCCACATGCATGTTTTAGCTGAAGGAAGAATACCTTAAACCTGGTAGTTGAAACCCGTGGAATGGGTACCATGCAATATGACTTCAAAGGGTCTTCATTTGCTCACCGAACCTCTCCAATCCTATCACTGCTGCGTTTATGCCCCTGTACACATGCTTGATTCTCTTTCGGAGACATAGCAATCCATAGGTTTTAAGATACTTACTAGTCAGGTACATTCTTAGGCGTTTAATATGCGGTGTTGAGTCCATTTCGTTGAGCAAGGAGTAGCTCTTGTCTATTCCATATTTGGCTTAAGGAACTTTATCTGTGCTCATTTCAATCTCTGGTTTTATGCAGCACCCCAACTCACCTTTACCCTTAAGCAAGCATCAGTTGGTTTTCTAAATTTGAGACCCTGTTCTGTTCTGTAATTCAGTTCCTGTGTAGCCAAGTTTACATTCCGTGTATTACTGATATCTTATGATGTTTCTTTTTCTGTGTGACTTATTTCAGTTAGAATCATCATACCTGAATCCACTCATTGTGCTGCTAAGGGCCTGATGACATAGATTTCATTGCTGAGTGATATTGCTTTGTAAGTAAATACCACAAATTCTTTATCCATTTTTCACTTTCTGCGATGTTGAACTTGTACTGTAAACGAGGTTCTTGTAAACAGGCGTCCCAAACTTTGGGGTGGCTGTGTCTTTTTGATTTTAATTTCCCTAAGCTATAGGACCATAAGTGGAAGTGCCCTAGGCTCTGTTGCTTTGTTTTTTAGATGTTTCAGGAAACACCATACACTTCTCCCGAGTGTCTGTTGGCAATTTACATCCCGCCCATCAGCATAACAAGGCTCCCAGTTCTCCATGGCCTGTCCTGCCTTTCTGGATTTTACACTTTTTTCAGATGGCCCTTTTGACCGGGGGGAAGTGAGACTTCATTGTAGTGCAGATTTCCTTTGCAAGCTTGCTTGGTTGGCCAAAAAGGGCGTATGCGTTTTTTCCTGAATATATTCAGGAAAAAACGCATACGCCCTTTTTGGCCAAGTGCATCATTGTGGACGTTCTGCCTCTTTTCCTATGCTTTCAATGCAATTCCAGTCTACCTCCTGAAATCGGTTTCCTGCAATTCTGCCCCGCTTTCAAGTCCTCTTGGCAGCCTTACTTCAGTCTATTTTTGGACGATAGCTGTCATTTATAACTCTGCAGGTTTGTGAATTACAGTGCCCCTGAGCTCCTTTCTTCAACTCGCTTTCTTGTGAGCTGGCCGCAACACCGCAGGATGGCTTCAGGCCCTAATCTGGTTCCGGCACGGCACGCTGAGCCTTTGGTTAATTCCTCTTCCTGGTGGGAAATGAGAGTTAAATTTGCCCGTCCAGACACCTCCAGCTAGTCTCTCATTGGTTCTCGCTATTCCTGTTCATCTTCCGCAGAAATTGCAAACTGGGCCAAACAGGAGGTTAAAGGGACTGACTCTCCAAGTGGGGAGAGTGTTAGTAAAGCGTCTGGAATGTTGCACCCGAGTACCAGGGGAGGAAAACTGAGACATATTTGAACACGTCTCCCGATCACATGGTTGATCATACTCTGGGTTCCACATGCATGTTTTAGCTGAAGGAAGAATACCTTAAACCTGGGTAGTTGAAACCCGTGGAATGGGTACCATGCAATATGACTTCAAAGGGTCTTCATTTGCTCACCGAACCTCTCCAATCCTATCACTGCTGCGTTTATGCCCCTGTACACATGCTTGATTCTCTTTCGGAGACATAGCAATCCATAGGTTTTAAGATACTTACTAGTCAGGTACATTCTTAGGCGTTTAATATGCGGTGTTGAGTCCATTTCGTTGAGCAAGGAGTAGCTCTTGTCTATTCCATATTTGGCTTAAGGAACTTTATCTGTGCTCATTTCAATCTCTGGTTTTATGCAGCACCCCAACTCACCTTTCCCTTAAGCAAGCATAAGTTGGTTTTCTAAATTTGAGACCCTGTTCTGTTCTGTAATTCAGTTCCTGTGTAGCCAAGTTTACATTCCGTGTATTACTGATATCTTATGATGTTTCTTTTTCTGTGTGACTTATTTCAGTTAGAATCATCATACCTGAATCCACTCATTGTGCTGCTAAGGGCCTGATGACATAGATTTCATTGCTGAGTGATATTGCTTTGTAAGTAAATACCACAACTTCTTTATCCATTTTTCACTTTCTGCGATGTTGAACTTGTACTGTAAACGAGGTTCTTGTAAACAGAGGCGTCCAAACTTTGGGGTGGCTGTGTCTTTTTGATTTTAATTTCCCTAAGCTATAGGACCATAAGTGGAAGTGCCCTAGGCTCTGTTGCTTTGTTTTTTAGATGTTTCAGGAAACACCATACACTTCTCCCGAGTGTCTGTTGGCAATTTACATCCCGCCCATCAGCATAACAAGGCTCCCAGTTCTCCATGGCCTGTCCTGCCTTTCTGGATTTTACACTTTTTTCAGATGGCCCTTTTGACCGGGGGGAAGTGAGACTTCATTGTAGTGCAGATTTCCTTTGCAAGCTTGCTTGGTTGGCCAAAAAGGGCGTATGCGTTTTTTCCTGAATATATTCAGGAAAAAACGCATACGCCCTTTTTGGCCAAGTGCATCATTGTGGACGTTCTGCCTCTTTTCCTATGCTTTCAATGCAATTCCAGTCTACCTCCTGAAATCGGTTTCCTGCAATTCTGCCCCGCTTTCAAGTCCTCTTGGCAGCCTTACTTCAGTCTATTTTTGGACGATAGCTGTCATTTATAACTCTGCAGGTTTGTGAATTACAGTGCCCCTGAGCTCCTTTCTTCAACTCGCTTTCTTGTGACCTGGCCGCAACACCGCAGGATGGCTTCAGGCCCTAATCTGGTTCCGGCACGGCACGCTGAGCCTTTGGTTAATTCCTCTTCCTGGTGGGAAATGAGAGTTAAATTTGCCCGTCCAGACACCTCCAGCTAGTCTCTCATTGGTTCTCGCTATTCCTGTTCATCTTCCGCAGAAATTGCAAACTGGGCCAAACAGGAGGTTAAAGGGACTGACTCTCCAAGTGGGGAGAGTGTTAGTAAAGCGTCTGGAATGTTGCACCCGAGTACCAGGGGAGGAAAACTGAGACATATTTGAACACGTCTCCCGATCACATGGTTGATCATACTCTGGGTTCCACATGCATGTTTTAGCTGAAGGAAGAATACCTTAAACCTGGGAGTTGAAACCCGTGGAATGGGTACCATGCAATATGACTTCAAAGGGTCTTCATTTGCTCACCGAACCTCTCCAATCCTATCACTGCTGCGTTTATGCCCCTGTACACATGCTTGATTCTCTTTCGGAGACATAGCAATCCATAGGTTTTAAGATACTTACTAGTCAGGTACATTCTTAGGCGTTTAATATGCGGTGTTGAGTCCATTTCGTTGAGCAAGGAGTAGCTCTTGTCTATTCCATATTTGGCTTAAGGAACTTTATCTGTGCTCATTTCAATCTCTGGTTTTATGCAGCACCCCAACTCACCTTTCCCCTTAAGCAAGCATAAGTTGGTTTTCTAAATTTGAGACCCTGTTCTGTTCTGTAATTCAGTTCCTGTGTAGCCAAGTTTACATTCCGTGTATTACTGATATCTTATGATGTTTCTTTTTCTGTGTGACTTATTTCAGTTAGAATCATCATACCTGAATCCACTCATTGTGCTGCTACGGCCTGATGACATAGATTTCATTGCTGAGTGATACTGCTTTGTAAGTGAATACCACAACTTCTTTATCCATTTTCACTTTCTGGATGTTGAACTTGTACTGTAAACGAGGTTCTTGTAAACAGAGGGTCCCAAACTTTGGGGTGGCTGTGTTTTTGATTTTAATTTCCCTAAGCTATAGGACCATAAGTGGAAGTGCCCTAGGCTCTGTTGCTTTGTTTTTAGATGTTTCAGGAAACACCATACACTTCTCCCGAGGGGTTGTTGGCAATTTACATCCCGCCCATCAGCATAACAAGGCTCCCAGTTCTCCATGGCCTGTCCTGCCTTTCTGGATTTTACACTTTTTTCAGATGGCCCTTTTGACCGGGGGGAAGTGAGACTTCATTGTAGTGCAGATTTCCTTTGCAAGCTTGCTTGGTTGGCCAAAAAGGGCGTATGCGTTTTTTCCTGAATATATTCAGGAAAAAACGCATACGCCCTTTTTGGCCAAGTGCATCATTGTGGACGTTCTGCCTCTTTTCCTATGCTTTCAATGCAATTCCAGTCTACCTCCTGAAATCGGTTTCCTGCAATTCTGCCCCGCTTTCAAGTCCTCTTGGCAGCCTTACTTCAGTCTATTTTTGGACGATAGCTGTCATTTATAACTCTGCAGGTTTGTGAATTACAGTGCCCCTGAGCTCCTTTCTTCAACTCGCTTTCTTGTGACCTGGCCGCAACACCGCAGGATGGCTTCAGGCCCTAATCTGGTTCCGGCACGGCACGCTGAGCCTTTGGTTAATTCCTCTCCTGGTGGGAAATGAGAGTTAATTTGCCCGTCCAGACACCTCCAGCTAGTCTCTCATTGGTTCTCGATATTCCTGTTCATCTTCCGCAGAAATTGCAAACTGGGCCAAACAGGAGGTTAAAGGGACTGACTCTCCAAGTGGGGAGAGTGTTAGTAAAGCGTCTGGAATGTTGCACCCGAGTACCAGGGGAGGAAAACTGAGACATATTTGAACACGTCTCCCGATCACATGGTTGATCATACTCTAGGTTCCACATGCATGTTTTAGCTGAAGGAAGAATACCTTAAACCTGGGTAGTTGAACCCGTGGAATGGGTACCATGCAATATGACTTCAAAGGGTCTTCATTTGCTCACCGAACCTCTCCAATCCTATCACTGCTGCGTTTATGCCCCTGTACACATGCTTGATTCTCTTTCGGAGACATAGCAATCCATAGGTTTTAAGATACTTACTAGTCAGGTACATTCTTAGGCGTTTAATATGCGGTGTTGAGTCCATTTCGTTGAGCAAGGAGTAGCTCTTGTCTATTCCATATTTGGCTTAAGGAACTTTATCTGTGCTCATTTCAATCTCTGGTTTTATGCAGCACCCAACTCACCTTTCCCTTAAGCAAGCATAAGTTGGTTTTCTAAATTGAGACCCTGTTCTGTTCTGTAATTCAGTTCCTGTGTAGCCAAGTTTACATTCCGTGTATTACTGATATCTTATGATTTTTCTTTTTCTGTGTGACTTATTTCAGTTAGAATCATCATACCTGAATCCACTCATTGTGCTGCTAAGGGCCTGATGACATAGATTTCATTACTTACAAAGCAATATCACTCAGCAATGAAATCTATTTCATCAGGCCCTTAGCAGCACAATGAGTGGATTCAGGTATGATGATTCTAACTGAAATAAGTCACACAGAAAAAGAAACATCATAAGATATCAGTAATACACGGAATGTAAACTTGGCTACACAGGAACTGAATTACAGAACAGAACAGGGTCTCAAATTTAGAAAACCAACTTATGCTTGCTTAAGGGGAAAGGTGAGTTGGGGTGCTGCATAAA
This sequence comes from Tursiops truncatus, assembly GCF_011762595.2. NCBI lineage: Eukaryota > Metazoa > Chordata > Mammalia > Artiodactyla > Delphinidae > Tursiops > Tursiops truncatus. Next base: position 38,940 of record NW_022983294.1, on the reverse strand, counting down.
ACCAGAGATTGAAATGAGCACAGATAAAGTTCCTTAAGCCAAATATGGAATAGACAAGAGCTACTCCTTGCTCAACGAAATGGACTCAACACCGCATATTAAACGCCTAAGAATGTACCTGACTAGTAAGTATCTTAAAACCTATGGATTGCTATGTCTCCGAAAGAGAATCAAGCATGTGTACAGGGGCATAAACGCAGCAGTGATAGGATTGGAGAGGTTCGGTGAGCAAATGAAGACCCTTTGAAGTCATATTGCATGGTACCCATTCCACGGGTTTCAACTCCCAGGTTTAAGGTATTCTTCCTTCAGCTAAAACATGCATGTGGAACCCAGAGTATGATCAACCATGTGATCGGGAGACGTGTTCAAATATGTCTCAGTTTTCCTCCCTGGTACTCGGGTGCAACATTCCAGACGCTTTACTAACACTCTCCCCACTTGGAGAGTCAGCGCCTTTAACCTCCTGTTTGGCCCAGTTTGCAATTTCTGCGGAAGATGAACAGGAATAGCGAGAACCAATGAGAGACTAGCTGGAGGTGTCTGGACGGGCAAATTTAACTCTCATTTCCCACCAGGAAGAGGAATTAACCAAAGGCTCAGCGTGCCGTGCCGGAACCAGATTAGGGCCTGAAGCCATCCTGCGGTGTTGCGGCCAGGTCACAAGAAAGCGAGTTGAAGAAAGGAGCTCAGGGGCACTGTAATTCACAAACCTGCAGAGTTATAAATGACAGCTATCGTCCAAAAATAGACTGAAGTAAGGCTGCCAAGAGGACTTGAAAGCGGGGCAGAATTGCAGGAAACCGATTTCAGGAGGTAGACTGGAATTGCATTGAAAGCATAGGAAAAGAGGCAGAACGTCCACAATGATGCACTTGGCCAAAAAGGGCGTATGCGTTTTTTCCTGAATATATTCAGGAAAAAACGCATACGCCCTTTTTGGCCAACCAAGCAAGCTTGCAAAGGAAATCTGCACTACAATGAAGTCTCACTTCCCCCCGGTCAAAAGGGCCATCTGAAAAAAGTGTAAAATCCAGAAAGGCAGGACAGGCCATGGAGAACTGGGAGCCTTGTTATGCTGATGGGCGGGATGTAAATTGCCAACAGACACTCGGGAGAAGTGTATGGTGTTTCCTGAAACATCTAAAAAACAAAGCAACAGAGCCTAGGGCACTGCCACTTATGGTCCTATAGCTTAGGGAAATTAAAATCAAAAAGACACAGCCACCCCAAAGTTTGGGACGCCTCTGTTTACAAGAACCTCGTTTACAGTACAAGTTCAACATCGCAGAAAGTGAAAAATGGATAAAGAAGTTGTGGTATTTACTTACAAAGCAATATCACTCAGCAATGAAATCTATGTCATCAGGCCCTTAGCAGCACAATGAGTGGATTCAGGTATGATGATTCTAACTGAAATAAGTCACACAGAAAAAGAAACATCATAAGATATCAGTAATACATGGAATGTAAACTTGGCTACACAGGAACTGAATTACAGAACAGAACAGGGTCTCAAATTTAGAAAACCAACTTATGCTTGCTTAAGGGGAAAGGTGAGTTGGGGTGCTGCATAAAACCAGAGATTGAAATGAGCACAGATAAAGTTCCTTAAGCCAAATATGGAATAGACAAGAGCTACTCCTTGCTCAACGAAATGGACTCAACACCCCATATTAAACGCCTAAGAATGTACCTGACTAGTAAGTATCTTAAAACCTATGGATTGCTATGTCTCCGAAAGAGAATCAAGCATGTGTACAGGGGCATAAACGCAGCAGTGATAGGATTGGAGAGGTTCGGTGAGCAAATGAAGACCCTTTGAAGTCATATTGCATGGTACCCATTCCACGGGTTTCAACTCTCCAGGTTTAAGGTATTCTTCCTTCAGCTAAAACATGCATGTGGAACCCAGAGTATGATCAACCATGTGATCGGGAGACGTGTTCAAATATGTCTCAGTTTTCCTCCCCTGGTACTCGGGTGCAACATTCCAGACGCTTTACTAACACTCTCCCCACTTGGAGAGTCAGTCCCTTTAACCTCCTGTTTGGCCCAGTTTGCAATTTCTGCGGAAGATGAACAGGAATAGCGAGAACCAATGAGAGACTAGCTGGAGGTGTCTGGACGGGCAAATTTAACTCTCACTTCCCACCAGGAAGAGGAATTAACCAAAGGCTCAGCGTGCCGTGCCGGAACCAGATTAGGGCCTGAAGCCATGCTGCGGTGTTGCGGCCAGGTCACAAGAAAGCGAGTTGAAGAAAGGAGCTCAGGGGCACTGTAATTCACAAACCTGCAGAGTTATAAATGACAGCTATCGTCCAAAAATAGACTGAAGTAAGGCTGCCAAGAGGACTTGAAAGCGGGGCAGAATTGCAGGAAACCGATTTCAGGAGGTAGACTGGAATTGCATTGAAAGCATAGGAAAAGAGGCAGAACGTCCACAATGATGCACTTGGCCAAAAAGGGCGTATGCGTTTTTTCCTGAATATATTCAGGAAAAAACGCATACGCCCTTTTTGGCCAACCAAGCAAGCTTGCAAAGGAAATCTGCACTACAATGAAGTCTCACTTCCCCCCGGTCAAAAGGGCCATCTGAAAAAAGTGTAAAATCCAGAAAGGCAGGACAGGCCATGGAGAACTGGGAGCCTTGTTATGCTGATGGGCGGGATGTAAATTGCCAACAGACACTCGGGAGAAGTGTATGGTGTTTCCTGAAACATCTAAAAAACAAAGCAACAGAGCCTAGGGCACTTCCACTTATGGTCCTATAGCTTAGGGAAATTAAAATCAAAAAGACACAGCCACCCCAAAGTTTGGGACGCCTCTGTTTACAAGAACCTCGTTTACAGTACAAGTTCAACATCGCAGAAAGTGAAAAATGGATAAAGAAGTTGTGGTATTTACTTACAAAGCAATATCACTCAGCAATGAAATCTATGTCATCAGGCCCTTAGCAGCACAATGAGTGGATTCAGGTATGATGATTCTAACTGAAATAAGTCACACAGAAAAAGAAACATCATAAGATATCAGTAATACACGGAATGTAAACTTGGCTACACAGGAACTGAATTACAGAACAGAACAGGGTCTCAAATTTAGAAAACCAACTTATGCTTGCTTAAGGGGAAAGGTGAGTTGGGGTGCTGCATAAAACCAGAGATTGAAATGAGCACAGATAAAGTTCCTTAAGCCAAATATGGAATAGACAAGAGCTACTCCTTGCTCAACGAAATGGACTCAACACCGCATATTAAACGCCTAAGAATGTACCTGACTAGTAAGTATCTTAAAACCTATGGATTGCTATGTCTCCGAAAGAGAATCAAGCATGTGTACAGGGGCATAAACGCAGCAGTGATAGGATTGGAGAGGTTCGGTGAGCAAATGAAGACCCTTTGAAGTCATATTGCATGGTACCCATTCCACGGGTTTCAACTCCCAGGTTTAAGGTATTCTTCCTTCAGCTAAAACATGCATGTGGAACCCAGAGTATGATCAACCATGTGATCGGGAGACGTGTTCAAATATGTCTCAGTTTTCCTCCCCTGGTACTCGGGTGCAACATTCCAGACGCTTTACTAACACTCTCCCCACTTGGAGAGTCAGCCCTTTAACCTCCTGTTTGGCCCAGTTTGCAATTTCTGCGGAAGATGAACAGGAATAGCGAGAACCAATGAGAGACTAGCTGGAGGTGTCTGGACGGGCAAATTTAACTCTCATTTCCCACCAGGAAGAGGAATTAACCAAAGGCTCAGCGTGCCGTGCCGGAACCAGATTAGGGCCTGAAGCCATCCTGCGGTGTTGCGGCCAGCTCACAAGAAAGCGAGTTGAAGAAAGGAGCTCAGGGGCACTGTAATTCACAAACCTGCAGAGTTATAAATGACAGCTATCGTCCAAAAATAGACTGAAGTAAGGCTGCCAAGAGGACTTGAAAGCGGGGCAGAATTGCAGGAAACCGATTTCAGGAGGTAGACTGGAATTGCATTGAAAGCATAGGAAAAGAGGCAGAACGTCCACAATGATGCACTTGGCCAAAAAGGGCGTATGCGTTTTTTCCTGAATATATTCAGGAAAAAACGCATACGCCCTTTTTGGCCAACCAAGCAAGCTTGCAAAGGAAATCTGCACTACAATGAAGTCTCACTTCCCCCCGGTCAAAAGGGCCATCTGAAAAAAGTGTAAAATCCAGAAAGGCAGGACAGGCCATGGAGAACTGGGAGCCTTGTTATGCTGATGGGCGGGATGTAAATTGCCAACAGACACTCGGGAGAAGTGTATGGTGTTTCCTGAAACATCTAAAAAACAAAGCAACAGAGCCTAGGGCACTTCCACTTATGGTCCTATAGCTTAGGGAAATTAAAATCAAAAAGACACAGCCACCCCAAAGTTTGGAACGGCTCTGTTTACAAGAACCTCGTTTACAGTACAAGTTCAACATCGCAGAAAGTGAAAAATGGATAAAGAAGTTGTGGTATTTACTTACAAAGCAATATCACTCAGCAATGAAATCTATGTCATCAGGCCCTTAGCAGCACAATGAGTGGATTCAGGTATGATGATTCTAACTGAAATAAGTCACACAGAAAAAGAAACATCATAAGATATCAGTAATACACGGAATGTAAACTTGGCTACACAGGAACTGAATTACAGAACAGAACAGGGTCTCAAATTTAGAAAACCAACTTATGCTTGCTTAAGGGGAAAGGTGAGTTGGGGTGCTGCATAAAACCAGAGATTGAAATGAGCACAGATAAAGTTCCTTAAGCCAAATATGGAATAGACAAGAGCTACTCCTTGCTCAACGAAATGGACTCAACACCGCATATTAAACGCCTAAGAATGTACCTGACTAGTAAGTATCTTAAAACCTATGGATTGCTATGTCTCCGAAAGAGAATCAAGCATGTGTACAGGGGCATAAACGCAGCAGTGATAGGATTGGAGAGGTTCGGTGAGCAAATGAAGACCCTTTGAAGTCATATTGCATGGTACCCATTCCACGGGTTTCAACTACCCAGGTTTAAGGTATTCTTCCTTCAGCTAAAACATGCATGTGGAACCCAGAGTATGATCAACCATGTGATCGGGAGACGTGTTCAAATATGTCTCAGTTTTCCTCCCCTGGTACTCGGGTGCAACATTCCAGACGCTTTACTAACACTCTCCCCACTTGGAGAGTCAGTCCCTTTAACCTCCTGTTTGGCCCAGTTTGCAATTTCTGCGGAAGATGAACAGGAATAGCGAGAACCAATGAGAGACTAGCTGGAGGTGTCTGGACGGGCAAATTTAACTCTCATTTCCCACCAGGAAGAGGAATTAACCAAAGGCTCAGCGTGCCGTGCCGGAACCAGATTAGGGCCTGAAGCCATCCTGCGGTGTTGCGGCCAGGTCACAAGAAAGCGAGTTGAAGAAAGGAGCTCAGGGGCACTGTAATTCACAAACCTGCAGAGTTATAAATGACAGCTATCGTCCAAAAATAGACTGAAGTAAGGCTGCCAAGAGGACTTGAAAGCGGGGCAGAATTGCAGGAAACCGATTTCAGGAGGTAGACTGGAATTGCATTGAAAGCATAGGAAAAGAGGCAGAACGTCCACACTGATGCACTTGGCCAAAAAGGGCGTATGCGTTTTTTCCTGAATATATTCAGGAAAAAACGCATACGCCCTTTTTGGCCAACCAAGCAAGCTTGCAAAGGAAATCTGCACTACAATGAAGTCTCACTTCCCCCCGGTCAAAAGGGCCATCTGAAAAAAGTGTAAAATCCAGAAAGGCAGGACAGGCCATGGAGAACTGGGAGCCTTGTTATGCTGATGGGCGGGATGTAAATTGCCAACAGACACTCGGGAGAAGTGTATGGTGTTTCCTGAAACATCTAAAAAACAAAGCAACAGAGCCTAGGGCACTTCCACTTATGGTCCTATAGCTTAGGGAAATTAAAATCAAAAAGACACAGCCACCCCAAAGTTTGGGACGCCTCTGTTTACAAGAACCTCGTTTACAGTACAAGTTCAACATCGCAGAAAGTGAAAAATGGATAAAGAAGTTGTGGTATTTACTTACAAAGCAATATCACTCAGCAATGAAATCTATGTCATCAGGCCCTTAGCAGCACAATGAGTGGATTCAGGTATGATGATTCTAACTGAAATAAGTCACACAGAAAAAGAAACATCATAAGATATCAGTAATACACGGAATGTAAACTTGGCTACACAGGAACTGAATTACAGAACAGAACAGGGTCTCAAATTTAGAAAACCAACTTATGCTTGCTTAAGGGGAAAGGTGAGTTGGGGTGCTGCATAAAACCAGAGATTGAAATGAGCACAGATAAAGTTCCTTAAGCCAAATATGGAATAGACAAGAGCTACTCCTTGCTCAACGAAATGGACTCAACACCGCATATTAAACGCCTAAGAATGTACCTGACTAGTAAGTATCTTAAAACCTATGGATTGCTATGTCTCCGAAAGAGAATCAAGCATGTGTACAGGGGCATAAACGCAGCAGTGATAGGATTGGAGAGGTTCGGTGAGCAAATGAAGACCCTTTGAAGTCATATTGCATGGTACCCATTCCACGGGTTTCAACTACCCAGGTTTTAGGTATTCTTCCTTCAGCTAAAACATGCATGTGGAACCCAGAGTATGATCAACCATGTGATCGGGAGACGTGTTCAAATATGTCTCAGTTTTCCTCCCCTGGTACTCGGGTGCAACATTCCAGACGCTTTACTAACACTCTCCCCACTTGGAGAGTCAGCCCTTTAACCTCCTGTTTGGCCCAGTTTGCAATTTCTGCGGAAGATGAACAGGAATAGCGAGAACCAATGAGAGACTAGCTGGAGGTGTCTGGACGGGCAAATTTAACTCTCATTTCCCACCAGGAAGAGGAAATAACCAAAGGCTCAGCGTGCCGTGCCGGAACCAGATTAGGGCCTGAAGCCATCCTGCGGTGTTGCGGCCAGGTCACAAGAAAGCGAGTTGAAGAAAGGAGCTCAGGGGCACTGTAATTCACAAACCTGCAGAGTTATAAATGACAGCTATCGTCCAAAAATAGACTGAAGTAAGGCTGCCAAGAGGACTTGAAAGCGGGGCAGAATTGCAGGAAACCGATTTCAGGAGGTAGACTGGAATTGCATTGAAAGCATAGGAAAAGAGGCAGAACGTCCACAATGATGCACTTGGCCAAAAAGGGCGTATGCGTTTTTTCCTGAATATATTCAGGAAAAAACGCATACGCCCTTTTTGGCCAACCAAGCAAGCTTGCAAAGGAAATCTGCACTACAATGAAGTCTCACTTCCCCCCGGTCAAAAGGGCCATCTGAAAAAAGTGTAAAATCCAGAAAGGCAGGACAGGCCATGGAGAACTGGGAGCCTTGTTATGCTGATGGGCGGGATGTAAATTGCCAACAGACACTCGGGAGAAGTGTATGGTGTTTCCTGAAACATCTAAAAAACAAAGCAACAGAGCCTAGGGCACTTCCACTTATGGTCCTATAGCTTAGGGAAATTAAAATCAAAAAGACACAGCCACCCCAAAGTTTGGGACGCCTCTGTTTACAAGAACCTCGTTTACAGTACAAGTTCAACATCGCAGAAAGTGAAAAATGGATAAAGAAGTTGTGGTATTTACTTACAAAGCAATATCACTCAGCAATGAAATCTATGTCATCAGGCCCTTAGCAGCACAATGAGTGGATTCAGGTATGATGATTCTAACTGAAATAAGTCACACAGAAAAAGAAACATCATAAGATATCAGTAATACACGGAATGTAAACTTGGCTACACAGGAACTGAATTACAGAACAGAACAGGGTCTCAAATTTAGAAAACCAACTTATGCTTGCTTAAGGGGAAAGGTGAGTTGGGGTGCTGCATAAAACCAGAGATTGAAATGAGCACAGATAAAGTTCCTTAAGCCAAATATGGAATAGACAAGAGCTACTCCTTGCTCAACGAAATGGACTCAACACCGCATATTAAACGCCTAAGAATGTACCTGACTAGTAAGTATCTTAAAACCTATGGATTGCTATGTCTCCGAAAGAGAATCAAGCATGTGTACAGGGGCATAAACGCAGCAGTGATAGGATTGGAGAGGTTCGGTGAGCAAATGAAGACCCTTTGAAGTCATATTGCATGGTACCCATTCCACGGGTTTCAACTCCAGGTTTAAGGTATTCTTCCTTCAGCTAAAACATGCATGTGGAACCCAGAGTATGATCAACCATGTGATCGGGAGACGTGTTCAAATATGTCTCAGTTTTCCTCCCCTGGTACTCGGGTGCAACATTCCAGACGCTTTACTAACACTCTCCCCACTTGGAGAGTCAGCGCCTTTAACCTCCTGTTTGGCCCAGTTTGCAATTTCTGCGGAAGATGAACAGGAATAGCGAGAACCAATGAGAGACTAGCTGGAGGTGTCTGGACGGGCAAATTTAACTCTCATTTCCCACCAGGAAGAGGAAATAACCAAAGGCTCAGCGTGCCGTGCCGGAACCAGATTAGGGCCTGAAGCCATCCTGCGGTGTTGCGGCCAGCTCACAAGAAAGCGAGTTGAAGAAAGGAGCTCAGGGGCACTGTAATTCACAAACCTGCAGAGTTATAAATGACAGCTATCGTCCAAAAATAGACTGAAGTAAGGCTGCCAAGAGGACTTGAAAGCGGGGCAGAATTGCAGGAAACCGATTTCAGGAGGTAGACTGGAATTGCATTGAAAGCATAGGAAAAGAGGCAGAACGTCCACAATGATGCACTTGGCCAAAAAGGGCGTATGCGTTTTTTCCTGAATATATTCAGGAAAAAACGCATACGCCCTTTTTGGCCAACCAAGCAAGCTTGCAAAGGAAATCTGCACTACAATGAAGTCTCACTTCCCCCCGGTCAAAAGGGCCATCTGAAAAAAGTGTAAAATCCAGAAAGGCAGGACAGGCCATGGAGAACTGGGAGCCTTGTTATGCTGATGGGCGGGATGTAAATTGCCAACAGACACTCGGGAGAAGTGTATGGTGTTTCCTGAAACATCTAAAAAACAAAGCAACAGAGCCTAGGGCACTTCCACTTATGGTCCTATAGCTTAGGGAAATTAAAATCAAAAAGACACAGCCACCCCAAAGTTTGGGACGCCTCTGTTTACAAGAACCTCGTTTACAGTACAAGTTCAACATCGCAGAAAGTGAAAAATGGATAAAGAAGTTGTGGTATTTACTTACAAAGCAATATCACTCAGCAATGAAATCTATGTCATCAGGCCCTTAGCAGCACAATGAGTGGATTCAGGTATGATGATTCTAACTGAAATAAGTCACACAGAAAAAGAAACATCATAAGATATCAGTAATACACGGAATGTAAACTTGGCTACACAGGAACTGAATTACAGAACAGAACAGGGTCTCAAATTTAGAAAACCAACTTATGCTTGCTTAAGGGGAAAGGTGAGTTGGGGTGCTGCATAAAACCAGAGATTGAAATGAGCACAGATAAAGTTCCTTAAGCCAAATATGGAATAGACAAGAGCTACTCCTTGCTCAACGAAATGGACTCAACACCGCATATTAAACGCCTAAGAATGTACCTGACTAGTAAGTATCTTAAAACCTATGGATTGCTATGTCTCCGAAAGAGAATCAAGCATGTGTACAGGGGCATAAACGCAGCAGTGATAGGATTGGAGAGGTTCGGTGAGCAAATGAAGACCCTTTGAAGTCATATTGCATGGTACCCATTCCACGGGTTTCAACTCCCAGGTTTAAGGTATTCTTCCTTCAGCTAAAACATGCATGTGGAACCCAGAGTATGATCAACCATGTGATCGGGAGACGTGTTCAAATATGTCTCAGTTTTCCTCCCCTGGTACTCGGGTGCAACATTCCAGACACTTTACTAACACTCTCCCCACTTGGAGAGTCAGTCCCTTTAACCTCCTGTTTGGCCCAGTTTGCAATTTCTGCGGAAGATGAACAGGAATAGCGAGAACCAATGAGAGACTAGCTGGAGGTGTCTGGACGGGCAAATTTAACTCTCATTTCCCACCAGGAAGAGGAATTAACCAAAGGCTCAGCGTGCCGTGCCGGAACCAGATTAGGGCCTGAAGCCATCCTGCGGTGTTGCGGCCAGGTCACAAGAAAGCGAGTTGAAGAAAGGAGCTCAGGGGCACTGTAATTCACAAACCTGCAGAGTTATAAATGACAGCTATCGTCCAAAAATAGACTGAAGTAAGGCTGCCAAGAGGACTTGAAAGCGGGGCAGAATTGCAGGAAACCGATTTCAGGAGGTAGACTGGAATTGCATTGAAAGCATAGGAAAAGAGGCAGAACGTCCACAATGATGCACTTGGCCAAAAAGGGCGTATGCGTTTTTTCCTGAATATATTCAGGAAAAAACGCATACGCCCTTTTTGGCCAACCAAGCAAGCTTGCAAAGGAAATCTGCACTACAATGAAGTCTCACTTCCCCCGGTCAAAAGGGCCATCTGAAAAAAGTGTAAAATCCAGAAAGGCAGGACAGGCCATGGAGAACTGGGAGCCTTGTTATGCTGATGGGCGGGATGTAAATTGCCAACAGACACTCGGGAGAAGTGTATGGTGTTTCCTGAAACATCTAAAAAACAAAGCAACAGAGCCTAGGGCACTTCCACTTATGGTCCTATAGCTTAGGGAAATTAAAATCAAAAAGACACAGCCACCCCAAAGTTTGGGACGGCTCTGTTTACAAGAACCTCGTTTACAGTACAAGTTCAACATCGCAGAAAGTGAAAAATGGATAAAGAAGTTGTGGTATTTACTTACAAAGCAATATCACTCAGCAATGAAATCTATGTCATCAGGCCCTTAGCAGCACAATGAGTGGATTCAGGTATGATGATTCTAACTGAAATAAGTCACACAGAAAAAGAAACATCATAAGATATCAGTAATACACGGAATGTAAACTTGGCTACACAGGAACTGAATTACAGAACAGAACAGGGTCTCAAATTTAGAAAACCAACTTATGCTTGCTTAAGGGGAAAGGTGAGTTGGGGTGCTGCATAAAACCAGAGATTGAAATGAGCACAGATAAAGTTCCTTAAGCCAAATATGGAATAGACAAGAGCTACTCCTTGCTCAACGAAATGGACTCAACACCGCATATTAAACGCCTAAGAATGTACCTGACTAGTAAGTATCTTAAAACCTATGGATTGCTATGTCTCCGAAAGAGAATCAAGCATGTGTACAGGGGCATAAACGCAGCAGTGATAGGATTGGAGAGGTTCGGTGAGCAAATGAAGACCCTTTGAAGTCATATTGCATGGTACCCATTCCACGGGTTTCAACTCTCCAGGTTTAAGGTATTCTTCCTTCAGCTAAAACATGCATGTGGAACCCAGAGTATGATCAACCATGTGATCGGGAGACGTGTTCAAATATGTCTCAGTTTTCCTCCCCTGGTACTCGGGTGCAACATTCCAGACGCTTTACTAACACTCTCCCCACTTGGAGAGTCAGTCCCTTTAACCTCCTGTTTGGCCCAGTTTGCAATTTCTGCGGAAGATGAACAGGAATAGCGAGAACCAATGAGAGACTAGCTGGAGGTGTCTGGACGGGCAAATTTAACTCTCATTTCCCACCAGGAAGAGGAATAACCAAAGGCTCAGCGTGCCGTGCCGGAACCAGATTAGGGCCTGAAGCCATCCTGCGGTGTTGCGGCCAGGTCACAAGAAAGCGAGTTGAAGAAAGGAGCTCAGGGGCACTGTAATTCACAAACCTGCAGAGTTATAAATGACAGCTATCGTCCAAAAATAGACTGAAGTAAGGCTGCCAAGAGGACTTGAAAGCGGGGCAGAATTGCAGGAAACCGATTTCAGGAGGTAGACTGGAATTGCATTGAAAGCATAGGAAAAGAGGCAGAACGTCCACAATGATGCACTTGGCCAAAAAGGGCGTATGCGTTTTTTCCTGAATATATTCAGGAAAAAACGCATACGCCCTTTTTGGCCAACCAAGCAAGCTTGCAAAGGAAATCTGCACTACAATGAAGTCTCACTTCCCCCCGGTCAAAAGGGCCATCTGAAAAAAGTGTAAAATCCAGAAAGGCAGGACAGGCCATGGAGAACTGGGAGCCTTGTTATGCTGATGGGCGGGATGTAAATTGCCAACAGACACTCGGGAGAAGTGTATGGTGTTTCCTGAAACATCTAAAAAACAAAGCAACAGAGCCTAGGGCACTTCCACTTATGGTCCTATAGCTTAGGGAAATTAAAATCAAAAAGACACAGCCACCCCAAAGTTTGGGACGCCTCTGTTTACAAGAACCTCGTTTACAGTACAAGTTCAACATCGCAGAAAGTGAAAAATGGATAAAGAAGTTGTGGTATTTACTTACAAAGCAATATCACTCAGCAATGAAATCTATGTCATCAGGCCCTTAGCAGCACAATGAGTGGATTCAGGTATGATGATTCTAACTGAAATAAGTCACACAGAAAAAGAAACATCATAAGATATCAGTAATACACGGAATGTAAACTTGGCTACACAGGAACTGAATTACAGAACAGAACAGGGTCTCAAATTTAGAAAACCAACTTATGCTTGCTTAAGGGGAAAGGTGAGTTGGGGTGCTGCATAAAACCAGAGATTGAAATGAGCACAGATAAAGTTCCTTAAGCCAAATATGGAATAGACAAGAGCTACTCCTTGCTCAACGAAATGGACTCAACACCGCATATTAAACGCCTAAGAATGTACCTGACTAGTAAGTATCTTAAAACCTATGGATTGCTATGTCTCCGAAAGAGAATCAAGCATGTGTACAGGGGCATAAACGCAGCAGTGATAGGATTGGAGAGGTTCGGTGAGCAAATGAAGACCCTTTGAAGTCATATTGCATGGTACCCATTCCACGGGTTTCAACTCTCCAGGTTTAAGGTATTCTTCCTTCAGCTAAAACATGCATGTGGAACCCAGAGTATGATCAACCATGTGATCGGGAGACGTGTTCAAATATGTCTCAGTTTTCCTCCCCTGGTACTCGGGTGCAACATTCCAGACGCTTTACTAACACTCTCCCCACTTGGAGAGTCAGCGCCTTTAACCTCCTGTTTGGCACAGTTTGCAATTTCTGCGGAAGATGAACAGGAATAGCGAGAACCAATGAGAGACTAGCTGGAGGTGTCTGGACGGGCAAATTTAACTCTCATTTCCCACCAGGAAGAGGAAATAACCAAAGGCTCAGCGTGCCGTGCCGGAACCAGATTAGGGCCTGAAGCCATCCTGCGGTGTTGCGGCCAGCTCACAAGAAAGCGAGTTGAAGAAAGGAGCTCAGGGGCACTGTAATTCACAAACCTGCAGAGTTATAAATGACAGCTATCGTCCAAAAATAGACTGAAGTAAGGCTGCCAAGAGGACTTGAAAGCGGGGCAGAATTGCAGGAAACCGATTTCAGGAGGTAGACTGGAATTGCATTGAAAGCATAGGAAAAGAGGCAGAACGTCCACAATGATGCACTTGGCCAAAAAGGGCGTATGCGTTTTTTCCTGAATATATTCAGGAAAAAACGCATACGCCCTTTTTGGCCAACCAAGCAAGCTTGCAAAGGAAATCTGCACTACAATGAAGTCTCACTTCCCCCCGGTCAAAAGGGCCATCTGAAAAAAGTGTAAAATCCAGAAAGGCAGGACAGGCCATGGAGAACTGGGAGCCTTGTTATGCTGATGGGCGGGATGTAAATTGCCAACAGACACTCGGGAGAAGTGTATGGTGTTTCCTGAAACATCTAAAAAACAAAGCAACAGAGCCTAGGGCACTTCCACTTATGGTCCTATAGCTTAGGGAAATTAAAATCAAAAAGACACAGCCACCCCAAAGTTTGGGACGGCTCTGTTTACAAGAACCTCGTTTACAGTACAAGTTCAACATCGCAGAAAGTGAAAAATGGATAAAGAAGTTGTGGTATTTACTTACAAAGCAATATCACTCAGCAATGAAATCTATGTCATCAGGCCCTTAGCAGCACAATGAGTGGATTCAGGTATGATGATTCTAACTGAAATAAGTCACACAGAAAAAGAAACATCATAAGATATCAGTAATACACGGAATGTAAACTTGGCTACACAGGAACTGAATTACAGAACAGAACAGGGTCTCAAATTTAGAAAACCAACTTATGCTTGCTTAAGGGGAAAGGTGAGTTGGGGTGCTGCATAAAACCAGAGATTGAAATGAGCACAGATAAAGTTCCTTAAGCCAAATATGGAATAGACAAGAGCTACTCCTTGCTCAACGAAATGGACTCAACACCGCATATTAAACGCCTAAGAATGTACCTGACTAGTAAGTATCTTAAAACCTATGGATTGCTATGTCTCCGAAAGAGAATCAAGCATGTGTACAGGGGCATAAACGCAGCAGTGATAGGATTGGAGAGGTTCGGTGAGCAAATGAAGACCCTTTGAAGTCATATTGCATGGTACCCATTCCACGGGTTTCAACTCCCAGGTTTAAGGTATTCTTCCTTCAGCTAAAACATGCATGTGGAACCCAGAGTATGATCAACCATGTGATCGGGAGACGTGTTCAAATATGTCTCAGTTTTCCTCCCCTGGTACTCGGGTGCAACATTCCAGACGCTTTACTAACACTCTCCCCACTTGGAGAGTCAGCCCTTTAACCTCCTGTTTGGCCCAGTTTGCAATTTCTGCGGAAGATGAACAGGAATAGCGAGAACCAATGAGAGACTAGCTGGAGGTGTCTGGACGGGCAAATTTAACTCTCATTTCCCACCAGGAAGAGGAAATAACCAAAGGCTCAGCGTGCCGTGCCGGAACCAGATTAGGGCCTGAAGCCATCCTGCGGTGTTGCGGCCAGGTCACAAGAAAGCGAGTTGAAGAAAGGAGCTCAGGGGCACTGTAATTCACAAACCTGCAGAGTTATAAATGACAGCTATCGTCCAAAAATAGACTGAAGTAAGGCTGCCAAGAGGACTTGAAAGCGGGGCAGAATTGCAGGAAACCGATTTCAGGAGGTAGACTGGAATTGCATTGAAAGCATAGGAAAAGAGGCAGAACGTCCACAATGATGCACTTGGCCAAAAAGGGCGTATGCGTTTTTTCCTGAATATATTCAGGAAAAAACGCATACGCCCTTTTTGGCCAACCAAGCAAGCTTGCAAAGGAAATCTGCACTACAATGAAGTCTCACTTCCCCCCGGTCAAAAGGGCCATCTGAAAAAAGTGTAAAATCCAGAAAGGCAGGACAGGCCATGGAGAACTGGGAGCCTTGTTATGCTGATGGGCGGGATGTAAATTGCCAACAGACACTCGGGAGAAGTGTATGGTGTTTCCTGAAACATCTAAAAAACAAAGCAACAGAGCCTAGGGCACTTCCACTTATGGTCCTATAGCTTAGGGAAATTAAAATCAAAAAGACACAGCCACCCCAAAGTTTGGAACGGCCTCTGTTTACAAGAACCTCGTTTACAGTACAAGTTCAACATCGCAGAAAGTGAAAAATGGATAAAGAAGTTGTGGTATTTACTTACAAAGCAATATCACTCAGCAATGAAATCTATGTCATCAGGCCCTTAGCAGCACAATGAGTGGATTCAGGTATGATGATTCTAACTGAAATAAGTCACACAGAAAAAGAAACATCATAAGATATCAGTAATACACGGAATGTAAACTTGGCTACACAGGAACTGAATTACAGAACAGAACAGGGTCTCAAATTTAGAAAACCAACTTATGCTTGCTTAAGGGTAAAGGTGAGTTGGGGTGCTGCATAAAACCAGAGATTGAAATGAGCACAGATAAAGTTCCTTAAGCCAAATATGGAATAGACAAGAGCTACTCCTTGCTCAACGAAATGGACTCAACACCGCATATTAAACGCCTAAGAATGTACCTGACTAGTAAGTATCTTAAAACCTATGGATTGCTATGTCTCCGAAAGAGAATCAAGCATGTGTACAGGGGCATAAACGCAGCAGTGATAGGATTGGAGAGGTTCGGTGAGCAAATGAAGACCCTTTGAAGTCATATTGCATGGTACCCATTCCACGGGTCTCAACTACTCCAGGTTTAAGGTATTCTTCCTTCAGCTAAAACATGCATGTGGAACCCAGAGTATGATCAACCATGTGAATCGGGAGACGTGTTCAAATATGTCTCAGTTTTCCTCCCCTGGTACTCGGGTGCAACATTCCAGACGCTTTACTAACACTCTCCCCACTTGGAGAGTCAGTCGCCTTTAACCTCCTGTTTGGCCCAGTTTGCAATTTCTGCGGAAGATGAACAGGAATAGCGAGAACCAATGAGAGACTAGCTGGAGGTGTCTGGACGGGCAAATTTAACTCTCATTTCCCACCAGGAAGAGGAAATAACCAAAGGCTCAGCGTGCCGTGCCGGAACCAGATTAGGGCCTGAAGCCATCCTGCGGTGTTGCGGCCAGCTCACAAGAAAGCGAGTTGAAGAAAGGAGCTCAGGGGCACTGTAATTCACAAACCTGCAGAGTTATAAATGACAGCTATCGTCCAAAAATAGACTGAAGTAAGGCTGCCAAGAGGACTTGAAAGCGGGGCAGAATTGCAGGAAACCGATTTCAGGAGGTAGACTGGAATTGCATTGAAAGCATAGGAAAAGAGGCAGAACGTCCACAATGATGCACTTGGCCAAAAAGGGCGTATGCGTTTTTTCCTGAATATATTCAGGAAAAAACGCATACGCCCTTTTTGGCCAACCAAGCAAGCTTGCAAAGGAAATCTGCACTACAATGAAGTCTCACTTCCCCCCGGTCAAAAGGGCCATCTGAAAAAAGTGTAAAATCCAGAAAGGCAGGACAGGCCATGGAGAACTGGGAGCCTTGTTATGCTGATGGGCGGGATGTAAATTGCCAACAGACCACTCGGGAGAAGTGTATGGTGTTTCCTGAAACATCTAAAAAACAAAGCAACAGAGCCTAGGGCACTTCCACTTATGGTCCTATAGCTTAGGGAAATTAAAATCAAAAAGACACAGCCACCCCAAAGTTTGGAACGGCTCTGTTTACAAGAACCTCGTTTACAGTACAAGTTCAACATCGCAGAAAGTGAAAAATGGATAAAGAAGTTGTGGTATTTACTTACAAAGCAATATCACTCAGCAATGAAATCTGTGTCATCAGGCCCTTAGCAGCACAATGAGTGGATTCAGGTATGATGATTCTAACTGAAATAAGTCACACAGAAAAAGAAACATCATAAGATATCAGTAATACACGGAATGTAAACTTGGCTACACAGGAACTGAATTACAGAACAGAACAGGGTCTCAAATTTAGAAAACCAACTTATGCTTGCTTAAGGGTAAAGGTGAGTTGGGGTGCTGCATAAAACCAGAGATTGAAATGAGCACAGATAAAGTTCCTTAAGCCAAATATGGAATAGACAAGAGCTACTCCTTGCTCAACGAAATGGACTCAACACCGCATATTAAACGCCTAAGAATGTACCTGACTAGTAAGTATCTTAAAACCTATGGATTGCTATGTCTCCGAAAGAGAATCAAGCATGTGTACAGGGGCATAAACACAGCAGTGATAGGATTGGAGAGGTTCGGTGAGCAAATGAAGACCCTTTGAAGTCATATTGCATGGTACCCATTCCACGGGTCTTCAACTACTCCAGGTTTAAGGTATTCTTCCTTCAGCTAAAACATGCATGTGGAACCCAGAGTATGATCAACCATGTGAATCGGGAGACGTGTTCAAATATGTCTCAGTTTTCGTCCCCTGGTACTCGGGTGCAACATTCCAGACACTTTACTAACACTCTCCCCACTTGGAGAGTCAGTCGCCTTTAACCTCCTGTTTGGCCCAGTTTGCAATTTCTGCGGAAGATGAACAGGAATAGCGAGAACCAATGAGAGACTAGCTGGAGGTGTCTGGACGGGCAAATTTAACTCTCATTTCCCACCAGGAAGAGGAATTAACCAAAGGCTCAGCGTGCCGTGCCGGAACCAGATTAGGGCCTGAAGACATCCTGCGGTGTTGCGGCCAGCTCACAAGAAAGCGAGTTGAAGAAAGGAGCTCAGGGGCACTGTAATTCACAAACCTGCAGAGTTATAAATGACAGCTATCGTCCAAAAATAGACTGAAGTAAGGCTGCCAAGAGGACTTGAAAGCGGGGCAGAATTGCAGGAAACCGATTTCAGGAGGTAGACTGGAATTGCATTGAAAGCATAGGAAAAGAGGCAGAACGTCCACAATGATGCACTTGGCCAAAAAGGGCGTATGCGTTTTTTCCTGAATATATTCAGGAAAAAACGCATACGCCCTTTTTGGCCAACCAAGCAAGCTTGCAAAGGAAATCTGCACTACAATGAAGTCTCACTTCCCCCCGGTCAAAAGGGCCATCTGAAAAAAGTGTAAAATCCAGAAAGGCAGGACAGGCCATGGAGAACTGGGAGCCTTGTTATGCTGATGGGCGGGATGTAAATTGCCAACAGACACTCGGGAGAAGTGTATGGTGTTTCCTGAAACATCTAAAAAACAAAGCAACAGAGCCTAGGGCACTTCCACTTATGGTCCTATAGCTTAGGGAAATTAAAATCAAAAAGACACAGCCACCCCAAAGTTTGGGACGCCTCTGTTTACAAGAACCTCGTTTACAGTACAAGTTCAATATCGCAGAAAGTGAAAAATGGATAAAGAAGTTGTGGTACTTACGTACAATGCAATATCACTCAGCAATGAAATCTATGTCATCAGGCCCGTAGCAGCATAATGAGTGGATTCAGGTACGATGATTCTAACTGAAATAAGTCACACAGAAAAAGAAACATCATAAGATATCACTAATACACGGAATGTAAACTTGGCTACACAGGAACTGAATTACAGAACAGAACAGGGTCTCAAATTTAGAAAACCAACTTATGCTTGCTTAAGGGGAAAGGTGAGTTGGGGTGCTGCATAAAACCAGAGATTGAAATGAGCACAGATAAAGTTCCTTAAGCCAAATATGGAATAGACAAGAGCTACTCCTTGCTCAACGAAATGGACTCAACACCGCATATTAAACGCCTAAGAATGTACCTGACTAGTAAGTATCTTAAAACCTATGGATTGCTATGTCTCCGAAAGAGAATCAAGCATGTGTACAGGGGCATAAACGCAGCAGTGATAGGATTGGAGAGGTTCGGTGAGCAAATGAAGACCCTTTGAAGTCATATTGCATGGTACCCATTCCACGGGTCTCAACTCTCCAGGTTTAAGGTATTCTTCCTTCAGCTAAAACATGCATGTGGAACCCAGAGTATGATCAACCGTGTGAACGGGAGACGTGTTCAAATATGTCTCAGTTTTCCTCCCCTGGTACTCGGGTGCAACATTCCAGATGCTTTACTAACACTCTCCCTACTTGGAGAGTCAGTGCCTTTAACCTCCTGTTTGCCCCAGTTTGCAATTTCTGCGGAAGATGAACAGGAATAGCGAGAACCAATGAGAGACTAGCTGGAGGTGTCTGGACGGGCAAATTTAACTCTCATTTCCCACCAGGAAGAGGAATTAACCAAAGGCTCAGCGTGCCGTGCCGGAACCAGATTAGGGCCTGAAGCCATCCTGCGGTGTTGCGGCCAGCTCACAAGAAAGCGAGTTGAAGAAAGGAGCTCAGGGGCTACTGTAATTCACAAACCTGCAGAGTTATAAATGACAGCTATCGTCCAAAAATAGACTGAAGTAAGGCTGCCAAGAGGACTTGAAAGCGGGGCAGAATTGCAGGTAACCGATTTCAGGAGGTAGACTGGAATTGCATTGAAAGCATAGGAAAAGAGGCAGAACGTCCACAATGATGCACTGGGCCAAAAGGGCGTATGCGTTTTTTCCTGAATATATTCAGGAAAAAACGCATACGCCCTTTTTGGCCAACCAAGCAAGCTTGCAAAGGAAATCTGCACTACAATGAAGTCTCACTTCCCCCCGGTCAAAAGGGCCATCATGAATAAAGTGTAAAATCCAGAAAGGCAGGACAGGCCATGGAGAACTGGGAGCCTTGTTATGCTGATGGGCGGGATGTAAATTGCCAACAGACACTCGGGAGAAGTGTATGGTGTTTCCTGAAACATCTAAAAAACAAAGCAACAGAGCCTAGGGCACTTCCACTTATGGTCCTATAGCTTAGGGAAATTAATATCAAAAAGACACAGCAACCCCAAAATTTGGGACGGCTCTTTTTACAGGAATCTCTTCTACGGCACAAGTTAAATATCCCAGAGAGCAAATAATGGATAAAGAAGTTGCGGTACTTATGTACAACAGAATACCACTCAGCAATGAAATCTATGTCACCAGGCCCGTACCAGCATAATGAGTGGATTGAGGCACGATGATTCTAAGTGAAATAAGTCACACAGAAAAAGAAACATCATAAGGTATCACTAATACACGGAATGTGAACTTGGCTACACATGAACTGAATTACAAAACAGAACAGGGTCTCAAGTTTAGAAAACCAACTTATGCCTGCTTAAGGGGGAAGGTGAGTTGGGGTGCTGCATAAAAGCAGAGTTTGAAATTAGCACAGATACCGTTCCATAAGCCAAATATGTAATAGACAAGAGCTACCCCTTGCTCAACGAAATGGATTCAACAATGAGGTATCACCTCACACCTGGTAGAATAGGCATCATTGAAAATCTACAAACAAAAAATGCTGGAAAGGGTGTGGAGAAAAGGAACCCTCTTCCACTATTGTTGGGAATATAAATTGATACAGTCATTATGGAGAACAATATGGAATTTCTTAAGAAACTAACAATAGAATTACCATATGATACAGCAATCCCAGTACTGGACATATACCCAGACAAAACCATAAATCAAAAAGAGTCATTCACCGCAATGTTCATTGCATCACTATTTACAATATCGAGGTAATGGAAGCAACCTAAATGCCCACAGACAGACGAATGCATAAAGCTGTGGTACATATATAAAATGGAATATTACTAAGCCATGAAAAGGAATGAAATTGGGTCATTTGTAGAGACGTCGATGGATCTAGAGACTGTCATACAGAGTGAAGTAAGTCAGAAAGAGAAAAACAAATCTTGTATATTCATGCATATATGTGGAACCTAGAAAAACTGTACAGATTAACCATTTTGCAAGGCATAAATAGAGCAACAGATGTAGACAACAAACGTATGGACAACAAGGGGGGAAAGCTGTTGGGGGGTGGTGGTGGGGAGGAGTTGAGAGACTGGGATTGGCATGTATACATTTATATGTATAAAAATAGATAACCAATAAGAACCTGCTGTATAAAAATATAAAATAAAATTCAAAATTAAAAAGAAGTAAAATTTAAAAAAATAAAACAGAAAAAACAATTATTCCCTGCACATACATGTATTTATATGAATAAATTATTTCCATGCTTATATCTGTAAATACAAAAAGAGGATAAAATCTACCTTGAACCAAAAACGAAAAAGAGAAAAAAAAACACAGAACCCACCAGTTACACAGAGGAAAACCGTATCAGGGCACTTGCTCCAGTTGTAAACAATTCTGAAGTTGGTCAGTGGTGGGGAATCGTCTCCCATTCAGCCAGCAGCCCCCACGCAACAGCGTCCTCATTGCAAAGCTGGGGCAACCGTGCCGGAGGCATCTGTGAGTAAACGTGAGCTGAGCCCAGGCCAGTTGCTGCTGAACTATTCCCACCCGTCCCAGGTAAAACACCTGAATATATACAAGGACTTGAAAGCCTAGAGGAAGGGCCATAGAGCCACACGAGTGACAGCATGCCGGCCGACTTGGTGCCTGCAGGCCAGCCAGGATGGTCCTGGCCCTGGGTGCTCTTCTGGAAGATTTCCATTTCCCTGCCTGAGATACCCGTCCTGTCCCTGCCCCCACTGCTTTTTTCCTTCCTCACCTCTGCCAGGGAGAAATTCCAGCAGCAGGTATGGGTGACAACAATCCTCTTCTTTAGCAGGTGGCAGCCTGGCAACTGCTGCAGAAAGTCCAGCAGAGCCCCACTCACACTGGGCCACCCACAAAGCCGTGGCCTCTCAACTCCCTCCCACCAGCCCAGCCCGAGACTGCTGACAGGGCAGAGAAAAATGGCGTCCAGGCACGGCTGCAGGGGCTCTTGCTGCCTGGAGTGGTATTTATATTGATCTCACCCAGGCACACCTGGGGAGGGCTGGCCGGCACGGTAAGGCTGCCCAGGTCAGCCAATCATCACCCCTCAGGGGCTCACAGTTGCAGACAATGGAACTTGCTGAACCGGCCAGGTCCAAGGAACAGTGGTGGGCTCCTGAGAGTCAGGATAGACAAGGGGCTGCAGCTTTGGCTTGTTTCTAATCATTTTATCTGGCCCATGAGTGGGAGGACCACTTCAAGAAAACCCTCTCCTACTGAGAGGAACCCAGGAGTCAGGGAGAGGAGGGGTGGGTGGTGGTTGGAGACAGAGGCCTGGTGCCCCGGGTGCAGTGGAAGTCTCTGGAAGACCAGGGTGGAGGGAGGCCTCACGGAGTGATGCCCAGGGTCACAGACCTGTCGCAGCTGCTGTTTGTTAGTTCAAGTCCTGCTCTGAGGTGCTCTGTGTCAGCTCTGAGCGACAGGTGAGCTGGGGGTGCTCTGCAATGAGGGCTATGTGCACGGTTCCTGTGTGCCCAGCCCTGCCACGGTACCTGCAAGGGTAGCTCTGTATCCTGGGAGGGGCCTGACCACGAGAGCCCCCGTGGGCTGGGGTGGGGGTGGGGTACCTGCCCAGGTGAGCTCCATATTCTGGGATTGGTCTGACCACGAGAGCCCCATGGGCCACTGGGGACCTGGTAAAGGATGTCAGGACAGTCAGTGAAGCCACCGAGGATATACCTCCAGTTGCTCCTAATTCCTACAACCCTGCTGGTCATTCTACCAACCACCAGGACATGGTATTCTGTATTAGTCTTCAATGATGCCTTCTTTTGTATTCCATTAGTCCCAGAGTCACAAGAAATTTTGGCTTGTGAGTGGCAGGACTCACATACAACTAAAACAATACTTCCGGGCCGTCTGGCCCAAGGGTGCAAAAATTCCCACACCATCTTTGGGGAAGCTTAGCTAAAGACCTAAAAGTTCTACCTCTGGAAAAGGAAACCCTCCTTCAATATGCAGACGACATTCTGATCACCAGCCCTACTAAGGAGGCCTCTGAACTACCAAGCCAATAAGGATAGAAGTTGTCCAAGAAAAAGCTCAAATATCACAGACTGCGGTGACCTGCCTGGGCTTCATTCTCACAGAGGTCAGAGAAGCCCATCCCAGGAAAGGGAAGAAACCATTTTCAGCCTTACCCCTTTCTAAAACTAGAAGACAGCTTAGGGGTTCCTGGGGAGGCCAGGTTTGCTGCTTCTGGATCCCTAACTACAGTCTACTAGCTGGGCCTCTATATGAAACACTGAAAGGAAAAGGATGATGATCCTTTTGAATAGAATCCAGAAGTGGCCTTTCAAGAAATGGAAAGAGCAGTCAATTCAGACCCTTGCCCTGGAACTCCCTAATTTAGCTAAACCCTTTGACCTTTACATTCCCGGTGAAAGGTGAATCGCCATTGGAGAATTAGTGCAAAAACTGGGACCACTTGAAATGGAACAATGCAAGAATGCCATCCAGGTAGGATAAACTACGGTCACTAAGGGGCTTGGCCCACTGCCACATCTGGCCAAGATACTGGCGGTATCTAAAAACCTGGAAATCAGCAGCCCAAAAGGCCACCTCCCTCCTAAGGGAAAAGGACCCCACGTGGTGATCCTAACCACCAACCATGCCCTGAAGTTGCAGGTTCGCTCCGTGGGCACACCGACCTCGAGTGAGGAGGCCCTCCAACTCCAACATCCAGAGAGATAACCGGGGGCAACAGGGCACCATGACGACTCGTGTGAACATCACTTGACCTGGAGTTTCTCTCATAAAAACAACAAGAGTGTGTCCCAAAAGAGTAGACTACTGCTTGCAGGACTTACTGCACCCAGAGGGGAGCTAATAATCTTGGCGGGGGAACAGTATACCACACTGTCACCATAGAAAAGCCTACAGACACCGTGATGATGGTGGCCAATAAGACCGGCTGGACTCCTGTTTACTTCAAAAGGCTGTTGACTCAGTAGCCATCATGGTCCTTGATCACCACTGACCCTGGACTGTCTGGGAGTTGAGCGGGCAGGGCTCTGACACCTGGTGCTGTTTGTACGTTAATTCAGGGGCCTAACTGAAGAAAGCGCAGACTACTGGTCAGAGCATCTAGGCTGGCAGAGACGGTCAGCCTAAGGTGGCCGAACAATGTGGGGCGGGGTGAAACCGGCCCCCACAGCGTCTCTGCACATCTCTTTCCTGGACCCTTAAAGGTCATTAGAATCTATAACACTTCCAATGCTGGTGCTCAGGTGGACGAGCAGGGAGGCAGGTGTCCTGGGGACAATCAACGTCACCGGGAGGCTGCTGGGAGAAGCTCTGACCCTCGCCCCAGGGTATGAGGGCTCCCAACTCAGCACTCAGCAGTTACAGAAGAAGGGTCTGCACCCTCAGCACTCCAAGAATGAGGAACGGGACAAAAGGCAGAGGAGGGGTTTGTCCCCAGCAAAGCCCATTAAAAATCCCTGGGAGATAAAAATAGAATCTGGGCAATAAAGTCAAGTCTAACCTTTTTTATCCTTTGTGCTTTGTCTAATTTCACGTGCTCCTAGGGTCCCGCATGCAGAGGTTCCACACCCGGCACTTCATACCAGATTTCCTAGTGCAGAATGGCTGGGTCGACACCTCAGCTCCTGGGGCCCAGTGCAGACTCCACGATATAGAGCCTGAGGCTACAGCCAACCCGGCCCTCGAGAGCTCCGCCGCCTCCCTCCCTCCCACTGACTCTGACAGGATCTCTACACAGCAGCCCAGCCCACAGCCCACGGGGTAGTGCATGCTCTCACCTCTCCATTCTCTGATCAAAATATAAAGTTTCCTTAGCTTGTGAACCAAAACTCAGTCTCGATCTGTTGGCCCCAATGACACTGGGCAGGGGGACACTTGTTGGGGTCCACTCTGGAGGATCAGTAACAGAAATTGAGACTATTGTAACCTCAATGAACAGATGTGTGAGCCAAACTGTAGTTAACATAGAACAGTGTATAAGGCTCGGGTAAAATAAGATGTTTTTAACACTTCCATTTGATATTTCCATCACTTTTTATAAGCAAGTTCAGTGAAAAGGTTTGTCTTATTTGTCAGGTCAATATTAGAGAAACGAAGTGATTTCTTTCCAAGGATGTACAGCTAATAATCTTGGTTAAACCTTCAATCTTGTTTTAAATGCTTTTCCATTGAAAATGATACCTCTCTTTCAGCTCCCCCATTTCTGAGAAGTATAAAATCTTATAATTTATTATTACCAAAGGGGAAGGTGGGAGGAGGGATAAATTAACAGTTTGGAATGAACACATACACACTGCTATGTATAAAATAGATCATCAACAAGGAACTACTGTATAGCACAGGGAACTACACTCAACATTTTGCAATAACCTATAAGGGGAAATAATCTGAAAAAGAATAGATATTTTTATTGACATCATCTATCAATGACAGTTAAAGTGTAGCCTAAGGGAAGCTGGTGGTGAGTGCTTCTGACCCTGAAGACTTCAATCATCTAAAGTTTGGACTCTGCCTACTTCCCAAGGCCCTTAATGAACATATGTGTAGCCGTAGCTTAAAAAATTCCCCAGTTTGGGTTTCGGGGAGACACTGATTTTGAAAAAGCCCTGGTGTTCTCCTTACATGAATGGGACTCTTCCTACTGCTAAAACATGTCTGTCACACCCAGAGGATGGTATACCGTCTGATCGGGAAGAGTTTGGAAAAGGCATCTCATCTCCTCATCTCCTGGTGCTCGGGTTCACCCCTCCAGCGTCTTTACTAACAGTCTCCCCACTTGGAGATGTCAGCACTGTCACATCCTGTTGCGTACAGTTTGGAATTTGTCCAGAGGATGAAGCGGAGGATGAGGAACAATGAGAGACAAGTCCTAGGTGTTCAGACAGGCACATGTCACTCTAATTTCCAATCAGGAAGGACGAATTGACCAAAGGCTAGGGTTGCCCATGGAAACAGTATAGGGCTTGAGGAAATCCCGCTGCTTTGTGGCCAGTTCCCATAAACACGAGTTGAACAATGGAACTCAGGGGCAGTAAAATTCACAAAACTGCAGAGTTGAAAATATCCATCACTGAAAAATGTCTTGAGGAAAGTCAGAGAAAAGGACTTGTAAGCAAGGGAGAATGGCAGGAAAGGGATTTGAGGAGGTAGAAAGGACTCGCCATTAAGCACAAGAAAAGGAGCTGAACATTGCCAACATTGCAGTTGGCCAAAAAGGGTGTATGCGTTCTTTCTGTATATATTCAAGAAAAGGGCATACACTTTTTGGCCAACCAAACAGGTGGGCACTGGAAGTCAATACTACAAAAGATATCACTTCGCATCAGTCAGAAGAGCCATCCTCATAAAGCGTAAACAACAGAAATGCAGGACAGGGCAACGAGAAGAGGGAGCCCTGTGAGACTTATAGTGGAAATGTATATTGCCAACGGCCATTCTGGAGAAGTGATATTGTGTTTACTAAAGCATCTAAAAAATGAGCTACAGAGCATAGGGCACTTGCACTCATGGGCGTATATCTTGGGAAAAACAAAAATCGAGAGGACACAGGCACCCCAATGTTTACCCCCTCTCTGTTTAAAAGATCCTCGACTAGGATATAACTTAAATGTCTCTGGAGGGAAAAAATGGATAGAGATGTGGTACTTAGGTAGAGTGGAATATTATTCAGCCTGGAAATCAATGAAATATGGCCAGTTGTAACAACTCCGGAGGAGTTACGTATGATCATTCTAAGTGACAGAATTCAAAAAGAAAAAGACACATATCATAAGATATCACTTAAAGGTGGAATCCAAAATGGCTACACATGAAATAAATTACAAAACAAAAACATAGTCAAATATGTAGAAAACACGCATAAGGGTGCTAAACGGGAAAGGTGGGGAGGGGTGAGGCATCATCCAGGAGGTTGAAATTAGCAAAGATACCATTCCAAATAACAAACTGATAATCAACAAGGGCCTACACGGTAGCTAAAAGAACTGCACTCAGCACACTCAAGTCACCGGAAAAGAATATATACGACTGGTAAGAATCTGAAAAAGAATTTATTGATGTCTCTCTGTACGTGAATCAAGTGGATGTACAGCAGCAAGAAACAGAGCTTTGAAAATCAGCTGTAACCAATATAGTAATAAATGAAAAAAAATAAACGACAGAGAGACAGAGAAAACCTCTTACAACTTTTCCTCAGGGACGGTGATGCAACATGGATTGAACACATCTAGACCCACAGCAGGATGAGACATAAGGCTGGAAACTGTTTGCGCTAAGAGAAATGTGAGGTTGGGTGAGGAAATGCACACCCTTTAAAGTAATACTACCTGGTACCCATTCAATGGGTCCCAAATCTGCAGGTTCAAGGGATCTTCCTACAGCTAAAACATGCATGGAAAACCCAGAGGACTGTACACCATGTGATCGGGAGATGTGTCTAAAATGCACCTCATTTATCCTCTCCTGGTGCTCCTGTTCACCATTCCAGCCACGCTACTTAGAATCTCCCCACTTGGAGAATCAGCACATTTAAACTTCTGTTTCACACATTTTGCAAATTGTGAGGAGGATGAACGGGAAGAGGGGGAACCAATGAGAGAAGAGTTGTAGGGGTTTGGACGGGCACATATCACTCTAATTTCCCATTAAGAATAAGAATTAAAGAAAGGCTCAGCCTGCCTCGCCGGAGCCAAAATAGGGCCTGAAGCAATCCTGCGGGTTTGAGGCCAGCTCACAAAAGAGCAACTTAAAAAAATGGAGCTCAGGGTCACTGCAATTCACAAACCTGCAGAGTTATAAATGAAAACTAACGTCCAAAAATATGTTGAGGTAAGGCAAAGAAGAGGATCTGAATGCAAGACAGAATTGCAAGAAACAGATTTCAAGAGATAGATTGGACTCGTCTTTAACGCACATGAAAAGCGGCAGAATTTCGACAATGATGCAGTTGGCCCATAAAGTGCGTATGCGTTTTTTCCTGATTATATCCAGGAAAAAACGCATACGCACTTTATGGGCAACGAAGCAAGCAAGCAATGCAAATGTGCACAACAAAGAAGTCTCACTTCCCACCGGTCAAAAGGGCCATCCTAAAAAATTGTAAAAAACCAGAAATGCAGGACAGGCCATGGAGAACAGGGAGCCTTTATACGCTGATGGGCAGTGTGTGAACTGCCGAGAGCCACTCTGGAGAAGTGTATGGTGGTTCCTAAATCATCTAAAAAACAGAGCTACAGAGCATAGGACACTTCCAATCATGGGAGTATATCTAGGGAAGTCTAAAAAATCAACAAGACACAAGCACACCACAGTTTAGGGCTACTCTGTTTACAAGAACCTCAACTTCAGTACACCTTAAATATCCCAGGAAAGAGAACAATGGATAAAGAAGATGTGGTACTTATGTACAATGGAATATCTCTTCACCATGAAATCAATGTAATAAGGCTAGTAGAAGGATAAAGAGTGGATTTAGGTCCGATAATACTACTTGAAATAAGTCAAACAGAAAAGAAACATATCATAAGATATCACTTATAGAGGGAGGGTAAATATGGCTGCACAAGAAATGAATTACAGAACAGAACAGTGTCTCACATTTAGAAAACACACTTATGTCAGCTTAAGGGGAAAGGAGAGGTGGGGTGATGCATAAAACCAGAGTTTGAAATTAGCACAGATACCGTTCAATAAACCAAATAGGTATTAGACAAGATCTACACCTTGCTCAATGAACAGGCCTCAACACACCCTATACACCGCAGAGAAATATATCTGAGGAATAAGAATCTTAAAACCCATGTATTGATATATCTCCATAAGGGAATCAAGTGTGTGCAGAGCGGCACAAACACAGCAGTGAAAAGGAGCTAAACCCCATTATAGAAATAAATTTTAAAAAACAAAACGCTGAAACAATGAAAGAGAGAAAAATTCTTACAAAATTCGCTCAGGGGCTGTGATGCAACCTGGATTGACCACATATAAACCCACAGCTGGATAAGACATAAGGCTGGACACTTGGGGCTGACAGGATTGGTGAGCTTTGGTGAGCAACTGCCGAAAAGTTTAATGCAATACTTCATGCTACTCAGTCCAAGGGTCCCAACACTCCAGGTTGAAGGGAATCTTCCTACAGCTAAACCATGCTTGGGAAACCCAGCGACTGGTATACCATATGATCGGGAAAGGTTTCTAAAACGCACCTCATTTTTCCTCTCCTGGGGCTCCGGATCGACATTCCAGCCGCTTTACTAACAACATCCCCACATGGAGTCAATGCCTTTAAGTTCTGGTATCGCACAGTCTGCAGTTAGTGCAGAGGATGAATGGGAATAGGAGGAACCAGTGAGAAACTAGCTGTAGCGGTTTCAATGGGCACATGTCACTCTAATATCACATCAGTAAGAAGAATTAACCAAAGGCACAGCAAGGTGCCCCAGAAGAAAAATAGGGCTTCAAGGAATCCTGTGGTTACGGGGCAAGACCACAAAAATAAGAGCTAAAAAATGGAGCTAAGGGCCAATGCAATTCAAAAACCTGCAGAGTTATAAAGGCCAACTATTTTCAAAAAATATATTGAGGTAAGGCTATGAAGAGGCATTGAAAGCAAGGCAGAATTGCAGGAAACCGATTTCAGGAGGTAGACTGGAATTGCATTGAAAGCATATGAAGAGAGTCAGAAACTCGACAATGATGCACTTGGCCAAAAAGGGCGTATGCGTTTTTTCCTGAATATATTCAGGAAAAAAACGCATATGCACTTTTTGGCCAACCAAGCAAGCTTGCAAAGGAAATCTGCACTACAATGAAGTCTCACTTCCACCTGGTCAAAAGGGCCATCTGAAAAAAGTGTAGAATCCATAAAGGCACGACAGGCCATGGAGAACTGGGAGCCTTCTTATGCTGATGGGCGGGATGTAAATTGCCAACAGCCACTCTGGAGAAGTGTATGGTGTTTCCTGAAACATCTAAAAAACAAAGCAACAGAGCCTAGGGCACTTCCACTTATGGTCCTATAGCTTAGGGAAATTAAAATCAAAAAGACACAGCCACCCCAAAGTTTGGAACAGCTCTGTTTACAGGAAACTTGTTTACAGTACACGTTCAACATCGCAGAAAGTGAAAAATGGATAAAGAACTTGTGGTATTTACTTACAATGCAATATCACTCAGCAATGAAATCTATGTCATCAGGCCCTTAGCAGCACAATGAGTGGATTCAGGTATGATGATTCTAACTGAAATAAGTCACACAGAAAAAGAAACATCATAAGATATCACTAATACACGGAATGTAAACTTGGCTACACAGGAACTGAATTACAGAACAGAACAGGGTCTCAAATTTAGAAAACCAACTTATGCTTGCTTAAGGGTAAAGGTGAGTTGGGGTGCTGCATAAAACCAGAGATTGAAATGAGCACAGATAAAGTTCCTTAAGCCAAATATGGAATAGACAAGAGCTACTCCTTGCTCAACGAAATGGACTCAACACCGCATATTAAACGCCTAAGAATGTACCTGACTAGTAAGTATCTTAAAAACCTATGGATTGCTATGTCTCCGAAAAGAGAATCAAGCATGTGTACAGGGGCATAACGCAGCAGTGATAGGATTGGAGAGGTTCGGTGAGCAAATGAAGACCCTTTGAAGTCATATTGCATGGTACCCATTACACAGGTCTCAACTCTCCAGGTTTAAGGTATTCTTCCTTCAGCTAAAACATGCATGTGGAACCCAGAGTATGATCAACCGTGAGAATGGGAGACGTGTTCAAATATGTCTCAGTTTCCTCCCCTGGTACTCGGGTGCAACATTCCAGACGCTTTACTAACACTCTCCCCACTTGGAGAGTCAGTCCCTTAACACTCCTGTTTGGCCCAGTTTGCAATTTCCTGCGGAAGATGAACAGGAATAGCGAGAACAATGAGAGCTAGCTGGAGGTGTCTGGACGGGGCAAATTTACTCTCATTTCCCACCAGGAAGAGGAATTAACCAAAGGCTCAAGCGTGCCGTGCCAGGAACCCAGATTAGGGCCTGAAGCCATCCTGCGGTGTTGCGGCCAGGCTCACAAAGAAAGCGAGTTGAAGAAAGGAGCTCAAGGGGCACTGTAATTCAACAAACCTGCAGAGTTATAAATGACAGCTATCGTCCAAAAATAGACTGAAGTAAGGCTGCCAAGAGGACTTGAAAGCGGGGCAGAATTGCAGGAACCGATTTCAGGAGGTAGACTGGAATTGCATTGAAAGCATAGGAAAAGAGGCAGAACGTCCACAATGATGCACTTGGCCAAAAAGGGCGTATGCGTTTTTTCCTGAATATATTCAGGAAAAAACGCATACGCCCTTTTTGGCCAACCAAGCAAGCTTGCAAAGGAAATCTGCACTACAATGAAGTCTCACTTCCCCCCGGTCAAAAGGGCCATCTGAAAAAAGTGTAAAATCCAGAAAGGCAGGACAGGCCATGGAGAACTGGGAGCCTTGTTATGCTGATGGGCGGGATGTAAATTGCCAACAGACACTCGGGAGAAGTGTATGGTGTTTCCTGAAACATCTAAAAAACAAAGCAACAGAGCCTAGGGCACTTCCACTTATGGTCCTATAGCTTAGGGAAATTAAAATCAAAAAGACACAGCCACCCCAAAGTTTGGGACGCCTCTGTTTACAAGAACCTCGTTTACAGTACAAGTTCAACATCGCAGAAAGTGAAAAATGGATAAAGAAGTTGTGGTATTTACTTACAAAGCAATATCACTCAGCAATGAAATCTATGTCATCAGGCCCTTAGCAGCACAATGAGTGGATTCAGGTATGATGATTCTAACTGAAATAAGTCACACAGAAAAAGAAACATCATAAGATATCAGTAATACACGGAATGTAAACTTGGCTACACAGGAACTGAATTACAGAACAGAACAGGGTCTCAAATTTAGAAAACCAACTTATGCTTGCTTAAGGGGAAAGGTGAGTTGGGGTGCTGCATAAAACCAGAGATTGAAATGAGCACAGATAAAGTTCCTTAAGCCAAATATGGAATAGACAAGAGCTACTCCTTGCTCAACGAAATGGACTCAACACCGCATATTAAACGCCTAAGAATGTACCTGACTAGTAAGTATCTTAAAACCTATGGATTGCTATGTCTCCGAAAGAGAATCAAGCATGTGTACAGGGGCATAAACGCAGCAGTGATAGGATTGGAGAGGTTCGGTGAGCAAATGAAGACCCTTTGAAGTCATATTGCATGGTACCCATTCCACGGGTTTCAACTACCCAGGTTTAAGGTATTCTTCCTTCAGCTAAAACATGCATGTGGAACCCAGAGTATGATCAACCATGTGATCGGGAGACGTGTTCAAATATGTCTCAGTTTTCGTCCCCTGGTACTCGGGTGCAACATTCCAGACGCTTTACTAACACTCTCCCGACTTGGAGAGTCAGTCCCTTTAACCTCCTGTTTGGCCCAGTTTGCAATTTCTGCGGAAGATGAACAGGAATAGCGAGAACCAATGAGAGACTAGCTGGAGGTGTCTGGACGGGCAAATTTAACTCTCATTTCCCACCAGGAAGAGGAATTAACCAAAGGCTCAGCGTGCCGTGCCGGAACCAGATTAGGGCCTGAAGCCATCCTGCGGTGTTGCGGCCAGCTCACAAGAAAGCGAGTTGAAGAAAGGAGCTCAGGGGCACTGTAATTCACAAACCTGCAGAGTTATAAATGACAGCTATCGTCCAAAAATAGACTGAAGTAAGGCTGCCAAGAGGACTTGAAAGCGGGGCAGAATTGCAGGAAACCGATTTCAGGAGGTAGACTGGAATTGCATTGAAAGCATAGGAAAAGAGGCAGAACGTCCACAATGATGCACTTGGCCAAAAAGGGCGTATGCGTTTTTTCCTGAATATATTCAGGAAAAAACGCATACGCCCTTTTTGGCCAAC
Source organism: Tursiops truncatus (assembly GCF_011762595.2). Classification (NCBI taxonomy): domain Eukaryota; kingdom Metazoa; phylum Chordata; class Mammalia; order Artiodactyla; family Delphinidae; genus Tursiops; species Tursiops truncatus. Next base: position 5,835 of record NW_022983294.1, on the reverse strand, counting down.
CAAGCAAGCTTGCAAAGGAAATCTGCACTACAATGAAGTCTCACTTCCCCCCGGTCAAAAGGGCCATCTGAAAAAAGTGTAAAATCCAGAAAGGCAGGACAGGCCATGGAGAACTGGGAGCCTTGTTATGCTGATGGGCGGGATGTAAATTGCCAACAGACCACTCGGGAGAAGTGTATGGTGTTTCCTGAAACATCTAAAAAACAAAGCAACAGAGCCTAGGGCACTTCCACTTATGGTCCTATAGCTTAGGGAAATTAAAATCAAAAAGACACAGCCACCCCAAAGTTTGGAACGGCTCTGTTTACAAGAACCTCGTTTACAGTACAAGTTCAACATCGCAGAAAGTGAAAAATGGATAAAGAAGTTGTGGTATTTACTTACAAAGCAATATCACTCAGCAATGAAATCTGTGTCATCAGGCCCTTAGCAGCACAATGAGTGGATTCAGGTATGATGATTCTAACTGAAATAAGTCACACAGAAAAAGAAACATCATAAGATATCAGTAATACACGGAATGTAAACTTGGCTACACAGGAACTGAATTACAGAACAGAACAGGGTCTCAAATTTAGAAAACCAACTTATTCTTGCTTAAGGGTAAAGGTGAGTTGGGGTGCTGCATAAAACCAGAGATTGAAATGAGCACAGATAAAGTTCCTTAAGCCAAATATGGAATAGACAAGAGCTACTCCTTGCTCAACGAAATGGACTCAACACCGCATATTAAACGCCTAAGAATGTACCTGACTAGTAAGTATCTTAAAACCTATGGATTGCTATGTCTCCGAAAGAGAATCAAGCATGTGTACAGGGGCATAAACGCAGCAGTGATAGGATTGGAGAGGTTCGGTGAGCAAATGAAGACCCTTTGAAGTCATATTGCATGGTACCCATTCCACGGGTCTTCAACTCTCCAGGTTTAAGGTATTCTTCCTTCAGCTAAAACATGCATGTGGAACCCAGAGTATGATCAACCATGTGAATCGGGAGACGTGTTCAAATATGTCTCAGTTTTCCTCCCCTGGTACTCGGGTGCAACATTCCAGACGCTTTACTAACACTCTCCCCACTTGGAGAGTCAGCGCCTTTAACCTCCTGTTTGGCCCAGTTTGCAATTTCTGCGGAAGATGAACAGGAATAGCGAGAACCAATGAGAGACTAGCTGGAGGTGTCTGGACGGGCAAATTTAACTCTCATTTCCCACCAGGAAGAGGAATAACCAAAGGCTCAGCGTGCCGTGCCGGAACCAGATTAGGGCCTGAAGCCATCCTGCGGTGTTGCGGCCAGGCTCACAAGAAAGCGAGTTGAAGAAAGGAGCTCAGGGGCACTGTAATTCACAAACCTGCAGAGTTATAAATGACAGCTATCGTCCAAAAATAGACTGAAGTAAGGCTGCCAAGAGGACTTGAAAGCGGGGCAGAATTGCAGGAAACCGATTTCAGGAGGTAGACTGGAATTGCATTGAAAGCATAGGAAAAGAGGCAGAACGTCCACAATGATGCACTTGGCCAAAAAGGGCGTATGCGTTTTTTCCTGAATATATTCAGGAAAAAACGCATACGCCCTTTTTGGCCAACCAAGCAAGCTTGCAAAGGAAATCTGCACTACAATGAAGTCTCACTTCCCCCCGGTCAAAAGGGCCATCTGAAAAAAGTGTAAAATCCAGAAAGGCAGGACAGGCCATGGAGAACTGGGAGCCTTGTTATGCTGATGGGCGGGATGTAAATTGCCAACAGACACTCGGGAGAAGTGTATGGTGTTTCCTGAAACATCTAAAAAACAAAGCAACAGAGCCTAGGGCACTTCCACTTATGGTCCTATAGCTTAGGGAAATTAAAATCAAAAAGACACAGCCACCCCAAAGTTTGGGACGCCTCTGTTTACAAGAACCTCGTTTACAGTACAAGTTCAACATCGCAGAAAGTGAAAAATGGATAAAGAACTTGTGGTACTTACGTACAATGCAGTATCACTCAGCAATGAAATCTATGTCATCAGGCCCTTAGCAGCACAATGAGTGGATTCAGGTACTGATGATTCTAACTGAAATAAGTCACACAGAAAAAGAAACATCATAAGATATCAGTAATACACGGAATGTAAACTTGGCTACACAGGAACTGAATTCCAAAACAGAACAGGGTCTCAAATTTAGAAAACCAACTTATGCTTGCTTAAGGGGAAAGGTGAGTTGGGGTGCTGCATAAAACCAGAGATTGAAATGAGCACAGATAAAGTTCCTTAAGCCAAATATGGAATAGACAAGAGCTACTCCTTGCTCAACGAAATGGACTCAACACCGCATATTAAACGCCTAAGAATGTACCTGACTAGTAAGTATCTTAAAACCTATGGATTGCTATGTCTCTGAAAGAGAATCAAGCATGTGTACAGGGGCATAAACGCAGCAGTGATAGGATTGGAGAGGTTCGGTGAGCAAATGAAGACCCTTTGAAGTCATATTGCATGGTACCCATTCCACGGGTTTCAACTACCCAGGTTTAAGGTATTCTTCCTTCAGCTAAAACATGCATGTGGAACCCAGAGTATGATCAACCATGTGATCGGGAGACGTGTTCAAATATGTCTCAGTTTTCCTCCCCTGGTACTCGGGTACAACATTCCAGACGCTTTACTAACACTCTCCCCACTTGGAGAGTCAGTCCCTTTAACCTCCTGTTTGGCCCAGTTTGCAATTTCTGCGGAAGATGAACAGGAATAGCGAGAACCAATGAGAGGCTAGCTGGAGGTGTCTGGACGGGCAAATTTAACTCTCATTTCCCACCAGGAAGAGGAATTAACCAAAGGCTCAGCGTGCCGTGCCGGAACCAGATTAGGGCCTGAAGCCATCCTGCGGTGTTGCGGCCAGCTCACAAGAAAGCGAGTTGAAGAAAGGAGCTCAGGGGCACTGTAATTCACAAACCTGCAGAGTTATAAATGACAGCTATCGTCCAAAAATAGACTGAAGTAAGGCTGCCAAGAGGACTTGAAAGCGGGGCAGAATTGCAGGAAACCGATTTCAGGAGGTAGACTGGAATTGCATTGAAAGCATAGGAAAAGAGGCAGAACGTCCACAATGATGCACTTGGCCAAAAAGGGCGTATGCGTTTTTTCCTGAATATATTCAGGAAAAAACGCATACGCCCTTTTTGGCCAACCAAGCAAGCTTGCAAAGGAAATCTGCACTACAATGAAGTCTCACTTCCCCCCGGTCAAAAGGGCCATCTGAAAAAAGTGTAAAATCCAGAAAGGCAGGACAGGCCATGGAGAACTGGGAGCCTTGTTATGCTGATGGGCGGGATGTAAATTGCCAACAGACACTCGGGAGAAGTGTATGGTGTTTCCTGAAACATCTAAAAAACAAAGCAACAGAGCCTAGGGCACTTCCACTTATGGTCCTATAGCTTAGGGAAATTAAAATCAAAAAGACACAGCCACCCCAAAGTTTGGAACGGCCTCTGTTTACAAGAACCTCGTTTACAGTACAAGTTCAACATCGCAGAAAGTGAAAAATGGATAAAGAAGTTGTGGTATTTACTTACAAAGCAATATCACTCAGCAATGAAATCTATGTCATCAGGCCCTTAGCAGCACAATGAGTGGATTCAGGTATGATGATTCTAACTGAAATAAGTCACACAGAAAAAGAAACATCATAAGATATCAGTAATACACGGAATGTAAACTTGGCTACACAGGAACTGAATTACAGAACAGAACAGGGTCTCAAATTTAGAAAACCAACTTATGCTTGCTTAAGGGTAAAGGTGAGTTGGGGTGCTGCATAAAACCAGAGATTGAAATGAGCACAGATAAAGTTCCTTAAGCCAAATATGGAATAGACAAGAGCTACTCCTTGCTCAACGAAATGGACTCAACACCGCATATTAAACGCCTAAGAATGTACCTGACTAGTAAGTATCTTAAAACCTATGGATTGCTATGTCTCCGAAAGAGAATCAAGCATGTGTACAGGGGCATAAACGCAGCAGTGATAGGATTGGAGAGGTTCGGTGAGCAAATGAAGACCCTTTGAAGTCATATTGCATGGTACCCATTCCACGGGTCTTCAACTACTCCAGGTTTAAGGTATTCTTCCTTCAGCTAAAACATGCATGTGGAACCCAGAGTATGATCAACCATGTGATCGGGAGACGTGTTCAAATATGTCTCAGTTTTCCTCCCCTGGTACTCGGGTGCAACATTCCAGACGCTTTACTAACACTCTCCCCACTTGGAGAGTCAGTCGCCTTTAACCTCCTGTTTGGCCCAGTTTGCAATTTCTGCGGAAGATGAACAGGAATAGCGAGAACCAATGAGAGGCTAGCTGGAGGTGTCTGGACGGGCAAATTTAACTCTCATTTCCCACCAGGAAGAGGAATAACCAAAGGCTCAGCGTGCCGTGCCGGAACCAGATTAGGGCCTGAAGCCATCCTGCGGTGTTGCGGCCAGCTCACAAGAAAGCGAGTTGAAGAAAGGAGCTCAGGGGCACTGTAATTCACAAACCTGCAGAGTTATAAATGACAGCTATCGTCCAAAAATAGACTGAAGTAAGGCTGCCAAGAGGACTTGAAAGCGGGGCAGAATTGCAGGAAACCGATTTCAGGAGGTAGACTGGAATTGCATTGAAAGCATAGGAAAAGAGGCAGAACGTCCACAATGATGCACTTGGCCAAAAAGGGCGTATGCGTTTTTTCCTGAATATATTCAGGAAAAAACGCATACGCCCTTTTTGGCCAACCAAGCAAGCTTGCAAAGGAAATCTGCACTACAATGAAGTCTCACTTCCCCCCGGTCAAAAGGGCCATCTGAAAAAAGTGTAAAATCCAGAAAGGCAGGACAGGCCATGGAGAACTGGGAGCCTTGTTATGCTGATGGGCGGGATGTAAATTGCCAACAGACACTCGGGAGAAGTGTATGGTGTTTCCTGAAACATCTAAAAAACAAAGCAACAGAGCCTAGGGCACTTCCACTTATGGTCCTATAGCTTAGGGAAATTAAAATCAAAAAGACACAGCCACCCCAAAGTTTGGAACGCCTCTGTTTACAAGAACCTCGTTTACAGTACAAGTTCAACATCGCAGAAAGTGAAAAATGGATAAAGAAGTTGTGGTATTTACTTACAAAGCAATATCACTCAGCAATGAAATCTATGTCATCAGGCCCTTAGCAGCACAATGAGTGGATTCAGGTATGATGATTCTAACTGAAATAAGTCACACAGAAAAAGAAACATCATAAGATATCAGTAATACACGGAATGTAAACTTGGCTACACAGGAACTGAATTACAGAACAGAACAGGGTCTCAAATTTAGAAAACCAACTTATGCTTGCTTAAGGGTAAAGGTGAGTTGGGGTGCTGCATAAAACCAGAGATTGAAATGAGCACAGATAAAGTTCCTTAAGCCAAATATGGAATAGACAAGAGCTACTCCTTGCTCAACGAAATGGACTCAACACCGCATATTAAACGCCTAAGAATGTACCTGACTAGTAAGTATCTTAAAACCTATGGATTGCTATGTCTCCGAAAGAGAATCAAGCATGTGTACAGGGGCATAAACGCAGCAGTGATAGGATTGGAGAGGTTCGGTGAGCAAATGAAGACCCTTTGAAGTCATATTGCATGGTACCCATTCCACGGGTCTTCAACTCTCCAGGTTTAAGGTATTCTTCCTTCAGCTAAAACATGCATGTGGAACCCAGAGTATGATCAACCATGTGATCGGGAGACGTGTTCAAATATGTCTCAGTTTTCCTCCCCTGGTACTCGGGTGCAACATTCCAGACGCTTTACTAACACTCTCCCCACTTGGAGAGAGCTCA
>NW_022983293.1:0-61862 GCF_011762595.2 Tursiops truncatus | reverse complement strand
AGACAACAAAACGTTGGGACAACAAGGGGGGGAAAGCTGTGGGGGGGTGGTGGTGGGGAGGAGTTGAGAGACGGGGATTGGCATGTATACATTTATATGTATAATATACCATAACCAATAAGAAACATGCTGTATAAAAAATAAAATAAAATTCAAAATGTAAAAAAGAAATAAAATTTAACAAATAAAACAGAAAAAACAATTATTCCCTGCACATACATGTATTCATAAGAAATAATTATTTTCCATGCTTATATCTGTAAATACAAAAAGAGGAAAGAAATCTACCTTGAACCAAAAACGAAAAAGAGAAAAAAAACACAGAAACCCACCAGTTCCACAGAGGAAAACCGTATCAGGGCACTTGCTCCAGTGTAAACAATCTGAAGTTGGTCAGTGGTGGGGAAATCGTTCTCCCATTTCAGCCAGCAGCCCCCACGCAACAAGCGTCCTCATTGCAAAGCTGGGGCACCGTGCCGAGGCATCTGTGAGTAACGTAAGCTGAGCCCCAGGGCCGTTGCTGCTGAACTATTCCACCCGTCCCAGGTCAAAACACCTGAATATATACAAGGGACTTGAAAGCCTAGAGGAAGGCCATAGAGCCACAGAGTGACAGCATGCCGGCCGACTGGTGCCTCAGGCCAGCCAGGATGGTCCTGGCCCTGGGTGCTCTCTGGAAGATTCCATTTTCCCTGCCTGAGATACCCGTCCTGTTCCTGCCCCCACTTGCCTTTTTTTCCTTCCTCACCTCTGACCCCAGGAGAATTACAGCAGCAGGTATGGGTGACACATCCTCTTCTTTAGCAGGTGGCAGCCTGGCAACTGCTGCAGAAAGTCCAGCAGAGCCCCACTCACACTGGGCCACCCACAAAGCCGTGGCCCTCACTCCCTCCCACCAGCCCAGCCACGAGACTGCTGACAGGGCAGAGAAAATGGCGTCAGCACGGCTGCAGGGGCTCTTGCTGCCTGGTTAGTGTATTTATATTGATCTCAACCCAGGCACACCTGGGGAGGGCTGGCCGCACGGTAAGGCTGCCCAGGTCAGCCAATCATCACCCCTCAGGGGTCACAGTTGCAGAAAATGGAACTTGCTGAACCGGCCAGGTCAAGGAACAGGTGTGGGCTCCTGAGAGTCAGGATAGACAAGGGGCTGCAGCTTTTGCTTGTTTTCTAATAATTTTATCTGGCCCATGAGTGGGAGACAACTTCAAGAAAACCCTCTCCTAATGAGAGAAACCAGGAGTCAGGGGAGAGGAGGGGTGGGTGGTGGTTGGAGACAGAGGCCTGGTGCCCCGGGTGCAGTGGAAGTCTCTGGAAGAACCAGGTGGAGGAGGCCTCACGGAGTGATGCCCAGGGTCACAGACCTGTCGCAGCTGCTGTTGTTAGTTCAAGTCTCTGCTCTGAGGTGCTCTGTGTCAGCTCTGAGCGACAGGTGAGCTGCTGGGGTGCTCTGCAATGAGGGCTATGTGCATGGTTCCTGTGTGCCCAGCCCTGCCACGGTACCTGCAAGGGTAGCTCTGTATCCTGGGAGGGCCTGACCACGAGAGCCCCGTGGGCTGGGGTGTGGGTGGGGTACCTGCCCAGGGTGAGCTCCATATTCTGGGATTGGTCTGACCACGAGAGCCCCATGGGCTGCTGGGGACCTGGTAAAGGATGTCAGGACAGTCAGTGAAGCCACGAGGATATACCTCCAGTTGCTCCTAATTCCCACCCATGCTGGTCATTCTACCCAACCACCAGGACATGGTATTCTGTATTAGTCTTCAATGATGCCTTCTTTTGTATCATTAGTCCCAGAGTCACAAAGAAATTTTGGCTTGTGAGTGGCGGACTCAACATACAACTAAAACAATACTTCCGGGCCGTCTGGCCCCAAGGGTGCAAAAATTCCCACACCATCTTTGGGGAAAGCTTAGCTAAAGACCTAAAAGTTCACCTCTGGAAAAGGAAACCCTCCTTCAATATGCAGACGACATTCTGATCGCCAGCCCTACTAAGGAGGCCTCTGAACTACCAAGCCAATAAAGGATAGAGTTGTCCAAGAAAAAGCTCAAATATCACAGACTGCGGTGACCTGCCTGGGCTTCATTCTCACAGAAGGTCAGAGAAGCCCATCCCAGGAAAGGGAAGAAACCATTTTCAGCCTTACCCCTTCTAAAACTAGAAGACAGCTTGGGGTTCCTGGGGAGGCCAGGGTTGCTGCTTCTGGATCCCTAACTACAGTCTACTAGCTGGGCCTCTATATGAAACACTGAAAGGAAAAGATGATGATCCTTTGAATAGAATCCAGAAGTGGCCTTTCAAGAATGGAAAGAGCAGTCATCAGACCCTTGCCCTGGAACTCCCTAATTTAGCTAAACCCTTTGACCTTTACATTCCCGGTGAAAGGTGAATCGCCATTGGAGAATTAGTGCAAAAACTGGGACCACTGAAATGGAACAATGCAAGAATGCATCCAGTAGGATAAACTACGGTCACCAAGGGGTTGGCCCACTGCCACATCTGGCCAAGATACTGGCGGTATCTAAAAAATGGAAATCAGCAGCCCAAAAGGCACCTCCCTCCTAAGGGAAAAGGGACCCCACGTGTGATCCTAACCACCAACCATGCCCTGAAGTTGCAGGGTTCGCTCCGTGGGGCACACCGACCTCGAGTGAGGAGGGCCCTCCAACTTAACATCCAGAGAGATAACCGGGGGCAACAGGGCACCATGACGACTCGTGTGAACATCACTTGACCTGGAGTTTCTCTCATAAAACAACAAGAGTGTGTCCCAAAAGAGTAGACTACTGCTTGCAGGACTTACTGCACCCAGAGGGAGCTAATAATCTTGCGCGGGTAACAGTATACCACACTGTCACCATAGAAAAGCCTACAGACACCGTGATGATGGTGGCCAATAAGACCGGCTGGACTCCTGTTTACTTCAAAAGGCTGTTGACTCAGTGGCCATCATGGTCCTTGATCACCACTGACTGGACTGTCTGGGAGTTGAGCGGGCAGGGCTCTGACACCTGGTGCTGTTTGTACGTTAATTCAGGGGCCTAATTGAAGAAAGCGCAGACTCTGGTCAGAGCATCTAGGCTGGCAGAAACGGCAGCCTAAGGTGGCCGAACAAATGTGGGGCGGGGTGAAACTGGCCCCCACAGCGTCTCTGCACATCTCTTTCCTGGACCCTTAAAGGTCATTAGAATCTATAACACTTCCAATGCTGGTGCTCAGGTGGACGAGCAGGGAGGCAGGGGTCCTGGGGACAATCAACGTCACCTGGAGGCTGCTGGGGAGAAGCTCTGACCCTCGCCCCAGGGTATGAGGGCTCCCAACTCAGCACTCAGCAGTTACAGAAGAAGGGTCTGCACCCTCAGCACTCCAAGAATGAGGAACGGGACAAAAGGCAGAGGAGGGGTCTGTCCCCAGCAAAGCCCATTAAAAATCCCTGGGAGATAAAAATAGAATCTGGGCAATAAAGTCAAGTCTAACCTTTTTTATCCTTTGTGCTTTGTCTAATTTCATGTGCTCCTAGGGTCCCGCATGCAGAGGTTCCACACCCGGCACTTCAGACCAGATTTCCTAGTGCAGAAAAGCTGGGACGACACCTCAGCTCCTGGGGCCCAGTGCAGACTCCACGATATAGAGCCTGAGCTACAGCCAACCCGGCCCTCGAGAGCTCCGCCCCCTCCCTCCCTCCCACTGACTCTGACAGGATCTCTACACAGCAGCCCAGCCCACAGCCCCACGGGGTAGTGCATGCTCTCACCTCTCCATTCTCTGATCAAATATAAAGTTTCCTTTGCTTGTGAAACCAAACTCAGTCTCGATCTGTTGGCCCCAATGACACTGGGCAGGGGGACACTTGTTGGGGGTCCACTCTGGAGGATCAGTAACAGAAATTGAGACTATTGTAACCTCAATGAACAGATGTGTGAGCCAAACTGTAGTTAACATAGAACAGTGTATAAGGCTCGGTTAAAATAAGATGTTTCTTAACACTTCCATTTGATATTTCCATCACTTTATTATAAGCAAGTTCAGTGAAAGGTTTGTCTTATTTGTCAGGTCAATATTAGAGAAATGAAGTGATTTCTTTCCAAGGATGTACATCTAATAATCTTGGTTAAACCTTCAATCTGTTTTTACATGCTTTTCCATTGAAAATGATACCTCTCTTTCAGCTCCCCCATTTCTGAGAAGTATAAAATCTTATAATTTTATTATTACCAAAGGGGAAAGGTGGGAGGAGGGATAAATTAACAGTTTGGAATTAACACATACACACTGCTATGTATAAAATAGATCATCAACAAGGAACTACTGTATAGCACAGGGAACTACACTCAACATTTTGCAATAACCTATAAGGGGAAATAATCTGGTAAAAGAATAGATATTTTTATGACATCATCTATCAATGACAGTTAAAGTGTAGCCTAAGGAAGCTGGTGGTGAGTGCTTCTGACCCTGAAGACTTCAATCATCTAAAGTTTGGACTCTGCCTACTTCCCAAGGCCCTTAATGAACATATGTGTAGCCGTAGCTTAAAACTTCCCCAGTTTGGGTTTCGGGGAGACACTGATTTTGAAAAAGCCCTGGTGTTCTCCTTACATGAATGGGACTCTTCCTACTGCTAAAACATGTCTGTCACACCCAGAGGATGGTTATACCGTCTGATCGGGAAGAGTTTGGAAAAGGCATCTCATCTCCTCATCTCCTGGTGCTCGGGTTCACCCCTCCAGCGTCTTTACTAACAGTCTCCCCACTTGGAGATGTCAGCCACTGTCAACATCCTGTTGCGTACAGTTTGGAATTTGTCCAGAGGATGAAGCGGAAGGATGAGGAACAATGAGAGACAAGTCCTAGGTGTTCAGACAGGCACATGTCACTCTAATTTCCAATCAGGAAGACGAATTGACCAAAGGCTAGGGTTGCCCATGGAAACAGTATAGGGCTTGAGGAAATCCCGCTGCTTTGTGGCCAGTTCCCATAAACACAAGTTGAACAATGGAACTCAGGGGCAGTAAAATTCACAAAACTGCAGAGTTGAAAATATCCATCACTGAAAAATGTCTTGAGGAAAGTCAGAGAAAAGGACTTGTAAGCAAGGGAGAATGGCAGGAAAGGGATTTGAGGAGGTAGAAAGGACTCGCCATTAAGCACAAGAAAAGGAGCTGAACATTGCCAACATTGCAGTTGGCCAAAAAAGGGTGTATGCGTTTTTTTCTGTATATATTCAAGAAAAGGGCATACACCCTTTTTGGCCAACCAAACAGGTGGGCACTGGAAGTCAATACTACAAAAGATATCACTTCGCATCAGTCAGAAGAGCCATCCTCATAAAGCGTAAACAACAGAAATGCAGGACAGGGCAAGGAGAAGAGGGAGCCCTGTGAGACTTATAGTGGAAATGTATATTGCCAACGGCCATTCTGGAGAAGTGTATTGTGTTTACTAAAGCATCTAAAAAATGAGCTACAGAGCATAGGGCACTTGCACTCATGGGCGTATATCTTGGGAAAAACAAAAATCGAGAGGACACAGGCACCCCAATGTTTACCCCCTCTCTGTTTAAAAGATCCTCGACTAGGATATAACTTAAATGTCTCTGGAGGGAAAAAATGGATAGAGATGTGGTACTTAGGTAGAGTGGAATATTATTCAGCCTGGAAATCAATGAAATATGGCAGTTGTAACAACTCCAGAGGAGTTACGTATGATCATTCTAAGTGACAGAATTCAAAAGAAAAAGACACATATCATAAGATATCACTTAAAGGTGGAATCCAAAATGGCTACACATGAAATAAATTACAAAACAAAAACATAGTCAAATATGTAGAAAACACGCATAAGGCTGCTAAACGGGAAAGGTGGGGAGGGGTGAGGCATCATCCAGGAGGTTGAAATTAGCAAAGATACCATTCCAAATACCAAACTGATAATCAACAAGGCCTACACGGTAGCTAAAAGAACTGCACTCAGCACACTCAAGTCACCGGAAAAGAATATATACGACTGGTAAGAATCTGAAAAAGAATTTATTGATGTCTCTCTGTACGTGAATCAAGTGGATGTACAGCAGCAAGAAACAGAGCTTTGAAAATCAGCTGTAACCAATATAGTAATAAATTGAAAAAAATAAACGACAGAGAGACAGAGAAAACCTCTTACAACTTTTCCTCAGGGACGGTGATGCAACATGGATTGAACACATCTAGACCCACAGCAGGATGAGACATAAGGCTGGAAACTGTTTGCGCTAAGAGAAATGTGAGGTTGGGTGAGGAAATGCACACCCTGTAAAGTAATACTACCTGGTACCCATTCAATGGGTCCCAAATCTGCAGGTTCAGGGATCTTCCTACAGCTAAAACATGCATGGAAAACCCAGAGGACTGTACACCATGTGATCGGGAGATGTGTCTAAAATGCAGCTCATTTATCCTCTCCTGGTGCTCCTGTTCACCATTCCAGCCACGTTACTTAGAATCTCCCCACTTGGAGAATCAGCACATTTCAACTTCTGTTTCACACATTTTGCAAATTGTGAGGAGGATGAACGGGAAGAGGGGGAACCAATGAGAGAATAGTTGGAGGGGTTTGGACGGGCACATATCACTCTAATTTCCCATTAAGAATAAGAATTAAAGAAAGGCTCAGCCTGCCTCGCCGGAGCCAAAATAGGGCCTGAAGCAATCCTGCGGGTTTGAGGCCAGCTCACAAAAGAGCAACTTAAAAAATGGAGCTCAGGGTCACTGCAATTCACAAACCTGCAGAGTTATAAATGAAAACTAACGTCCAAAATATGTTGAGGTAAGGCAAAGAAGAGGATCTGAATGCAAGACAGAATTGCAAGAAACAGATTTCAAGAGATAGATTGGACTCGTCTTTAACGCACATGAAAAGCGGCAGAATTTCGACAATGATGCAGTTGGCCCAAAAGGGCGTATGCGTTTTTTCCTGATTATATCCAGGAAAAAACGCATACGCACTTTATGGGCAACGAAGCAAGCAAGCAATGCAAATGTGCACAACAAAGAAGTCTCACTTCCCACCGGTCAAAAGGGCCATCCTAAAAAATTGTAAAAACCAGAAATGCAGGACAGGCCATGGAGAACAGGGAGCCTTTATACGCTGATGGGCAGTGTGTGAACTGCCCGAGAGCCACTCTGGAGAAGTGTATGGTGGTTCCTAAATCATCTAAAAAACAGAGCTACAGAGCATAGGACACTTCCAATCATGGGAGTATATCTAGGGAAGTCTAAAAATCAACAAGACACAAGCACACCACAGTTTAGGGCTACTCTGTTTACAAGAACCTCAACTTCAGTACACCTTAAATATCCCAGGAAAGAGAACAATGGATAAAGAAGATGTGGTACTTATGTACAATGGAATATCTCTTCACCATGAAATCAATGTAATAAGGCTAGTAGAAGGATAAAGAGTGGATTTAGGTCCGATAATACTACTTGAAATAAGTCAAACAGAAAAAGAAACATATCATAAGATATCACTTATAGAGGGAGGGTAAATATGGCTGCACAAGAAATGAATTACAGAACAGAACAGTGTCTCACATTTAGAAAACACACTTATGTCAGCTTAAGGGGAAAGGAGAGGTGGGGTGATGCATAAAACCAGAGTTTGAAATTAGCACAGATACCGTTCAATAAACCAAATAGGTATTAGACAAGATCTACACCTTGCTCAATGAACTGGCCTCAACACACCCTATACACCGCAGAGAAATATATCTGAGTAATAAGAATCTTAAAACCCATGTATTGATATATCTTCATAAGGGAATCAAGTGTGTGCAGAGCGGCACAAACACAGCAGTGAAAATGAGCTAAACCCCATTATAGAAATAAATTTTAAAAACAAAACGCTGAAACAATGAAAGAGAGAAAATTCTTACAAAATTCGCTCAGGGCTGTGATGCAACCTGGATTGACCACATATAAACCCACAGCTGGATAAGACATAAGGCTGGACACTTGGGGCTGAGAGGATTGGTGAGCTTTGGTGAGCAAACTGCCGAAAGTTTAATGCAATACTTCATGCTACTCATTCCAAGGGTCCCAACACTCCAGGTTGAAGGGAATCTTCCTACAGCTAAACCATGCTTGGGAAACCCAGCGACTGGTATACCATATGATCGGGAAAGGTTTCTAAAACACACCTCATTTTTCCTCTCCTGGGGCTCCGGATCGACATTCCAGCCACTTTACTAACAACATCCCCACATGGAGAGTCAATGCCTTTAAGTTCTGGTATCGCACAGTCTGCAGTTAGTGCGGAGGATGAATGGGAATAGGGGGAACCAGTGAGAAACTAGCTGTAGCGGTTTCAATGGGCACATGTCACTCTAATTTCACATCAGTAAGAAGAATTAACCAAAGGCACAGCAAGGTGCCCCAGAAGAAGAATAGAGCTTCAAGGAATCCTGTGGTTATGGGGCAAGATCACAAAAATAAGAGCTGAAAAATGGAGCTAAGGGCCACTGCAATTCAAAAACCTGCAGAGTTATAAAGACCAACTATTTTCAAAAAATATATTGAGGTAAGGCTATGAAGAAGCATTGAAAGCAAGGCAGAATTGCAGGAAACCGATTTCAGGAGGTACACTGGAATTGCATTGAAAACATATGAAGAGAGTCAGAACCTCGACAGTGATGCACTTCGCCAAAAAGGGCGTAAGCAAGCGTAAGCAAGGAGTAGGAAGCTACTCCTTGCTCAACGAAATGGACTCAACACCCCATATTCAACGCCTAGGAATATACCTGACTAGTAAGAATCATAAAAGCTATGGATTTATATATCTCTGTAAGAGAATCAAGAGTGTGTACAGTGGCATTTAAAGCAGTGAAAATCAGCTAAATCCCATATTAAAAATAAATTTCTTAAACAAAACACAATGACAGTGAAATAGAGAGCAATACTTAAGTAATTCATTCAAGGCTTCTGAGGCAACCTGCATTTACCATATCTACACCCAGAGCTGGGTGACACATAAGGCTGGACACTTGGGGCTCACAAGATTGGTGAGGTTCGGTGAGCAAATGCAGACCCTTTGAAGTCATATTGCATGGTACCCATTCCATGGGTCTCAACTCTCCCAGGTTAAGGGATTCTTCCTTCAGCTAAAACATGCATGTGGAACCCAGAGTATGATCCACCGTGTGATCTGAGAACGTGTTAAAATGTGTCTCACTTTTCGTTCCCTGGTACTCGGGTGCAACATTCCAGACGCTTTACTAACTCTCCTCACTTGGAGAGTGAGTGCCTTTAACCTCCTGTTTGGCCCAGTTTGCAATTTCTGCGGAAGATGAACAGGAATAGGGAGAACCAATGAGAGACTAGCTGGAGGTGTCTGGACTGGCAAATTTAACTCTCATTTCCCACCAGGAAGAGGAATTAACCAAAGGCTCAGCATTGCCGTGCCGGAACCAGATTAGGGCCTGAAGCAATCCTGCGGTGTTGCGGCAGCTCACAAGAAAGCGAGTTGAAGAAAGGAGCTCAGGGGCACTGTAATTCACAAACCTGCAGATTTATAAATGACAGCTATTGTCCAAAAATATACTGAAGTAGGGCTGCCAAGAGGACTTGAATGCGGGGCAGAATTGCAGGAAACCGATTTCAGGAGGAATCGGAATTGGATTGCATTTAAAACACAGGAAAAGAGGCAGAACGTCGACAATGATGCACTTGGCCAAAAAGGGCGTATGCGTTTTTTCCTGAATATATTCAGGAAAAAACGCATTCGCCCTTTTTGGCCAACCAAGCAAGCTTGCAAAGGAAATCTGCACTACAATGAAGTCTCACTTCCCCCCGGTCAAAAGGGCCATCTGAAAAAAGTGTAAAATCCAGAAGGGCAGAACAGGCCATGGAGAACTGGAGCCTTCTTATGCTGATGGGCGGGATGTAAATTGCCAGCAGCCGCTCTGGAGAAGTGTATGGTGTTTCCTGAAACATCTAAAAAACAAAGCAACAGAGCCTAGGGCACTTCCACTTATGGTCCTATAGCTTAGGGAAATTAAAATCAAAAAGACACAGCCACCCCAAAATTTGGGACGGCTCTTTTTACAGGAATCTCTTCTACCGGCACAAGTTAAATATCCCAGAGAGCAAATAATGGATAAAGAAGTTGCGGTACTTATGTACAACAGAATACCACTCAGCAATGAAATCTATGTCACCAGGCCCGTACCAGCATAATGAGTGGATTGAGGCACGATGATTCTAAGTGAAATAAGTCACACAGAAAAAGAAACATCATAAGATATCACTAATACACGGAATGTGAACTTGGCTACACATGAACTGAAATACAAAACAGAACAGGGTCTCAAATTTAGAAAACCAACTTATGCTTGCTTAAGGGGGAAGGTGAGTTGGGGTGCTGCATAAAAGCAGAGTTTGAAATTAGCACAGATACCGTTCCATAAGCCAAATATGGAATAGAAAAGACCTACCCCTTGCTCAACGAAATGGATTCAACAATGAGGTATCACCTCACACCTGGTAGAATAGGCATCATAGAAAATCTACAAACAAAAAATGCTGGAAAGGGTGTGGAGAAAAGGAACCCTCTTCCACTATTGTTGGGAATATAAATTGATACAGTCATTATGGAGAACAATATGGAATTTCTTAAGAAACTAACAATAGAATTACCATATGATACAGCAATCCCAGTACTGGACATATACCCAGACAAAACCATAAATCCAAAAGAGTCATTCACCGCAATGTTCATTGCATCACTATTTACAATATCGAGGTAATGGAAGCAACCTAAATGCCCACAGACAGACGAATGCATAAAGCTGTGGTACATATATAAAATGGAATATTACTAAGCCATGAAAAGGAATGAAATTGGGTCATTTGTAGAGACGTCGATGGATCTAGAGACTGTCATACAGAGTGAAGTAAGTCAGAAAGAGAAAAACAAATCTTGTATATTCATGCATATATGTGGAACCTAGAAAAACTGTACAGATTAACCATTTTGCAAGGCATAAATAGAGCAACAGATGTAGACAACAAACGTATGGACAACAAGGGGGGAAAGCTGTTGGGGGGTGGTGGTGGGAGGAGTTGAGAGACTGGGATTGGCATGTATACATTTATATGTATAATATAGATAACCAATAAGAACATGCTGTATAAAAATATAAAATAAAATTCAAAATTAAAAAGAAATAAAATTTTAAAAAGAAAACAGAAAAAACAATTATTCCCTTCACATACATGTATTCATATGAATAAATTATTTCCATGCTTATATCTGTAAATACAAAAAAGAGGAATAAAATCTACCTTGAACCAAAAACGAAAAAGAGATAAAAACACAGAACCCACCAGTTACACAGAGGAAAACCGTATCAGGGCACTTGCTCCAGTTGTAAACAATTCTGAAGTTGGTCAGTGGTGGGGAATCGTCTCCCATTCAGCCAGCAGCCCCCACGCAACAAGCGTCCTCATTGCAAAGCTGGGTCACCGTGCCGAGGCATCTGTGAGTAAACGTGAGCTGAGCCCCAGGCCAGTTGTTGCTGAACTATTCCCACCCGTCCCAGGTAAAACACCTGAATATATACAAGGACTTGAAAGCCTAGAGGAAGGGCCATAGAGCCACACGAGTGACAGCATGCCGGCCGACTTGGTGCCTGCAGGCCAGCCAGGATGGTCCTGGCCCTGGGTGCTCTTCTGGAAGATTTCCATTTCCCTGCCTGAGATACCCGTCCTGTCCCTGCCCCCACTGCTTTTTTCCTTCCTCGCCTCTGCCCAGGGAGAAATTCCAGCAGCAGGTATGGGTGACACATCCTCTTCTTTAGCAGGTGGCAGCCTGGCAACTGCTGCAGAAAGTCCAGCAGAGCCCCACTCACACTGGGCCACCCACAAAGCCGTGGCCTCTCACTCCCTCCCACCAGCCCAGCCCCGAGACTGCTGACAGGGCAGAGAAAATGGTGTCAGGCACGGCTGCAGGGGCTCTTGCTGCCTGGAGTGGTATTTATATTGATCTCAACCCAGGCACACCTGGGGAGGGCTGGCCGGCACGGTAAGGCTGCCCAGGTCAGCCAATCATCACCCCTCAGGGGCTCACAGTTGCAGAAAATGGAACTTGCTGAACCGGCCAGGTCCAAGGAACAGGTGTGGGCTCCTGAGAGTCAGGATAGACACGGGGCTGCAGCTTTGGCTTGTTTTCTAATCATTTTATCTGGCCCATGAGTGGGAGACAACTTCAAGAAAACCCTCTCCTAATGAGAGGAACCCAGGAGTCAGGGAGAGGAGGGGTGGGTGGTGGTTGGAGACAGAGGCCTGGTGCCCCGGGTGCAGTGGAAGTCTCTGGAAGACCAGGTGGAGGGAGGCCTCACGGAGTGATGCCCAGGGTCACAGACCTGTCGCAGCTGCTGTTTGTTAGTTCAAGTCCTGCTCTGAGGTGCTCTGTGTCAGCTCTGAGCGACAGGTGAGCTGGGGGTGCTCTGCAATGAGGGCTATGTGCATGGTTCCTGTGTGCCCAGCCCTGCCACGGTACCTGCAAGGGTAGCTCTGTATCCTGGGAGGGGCCTGACCACGAGAGCCCCGTGGGCTGGGGTGGGGGTGGGGTACCTGCCCAGGTGAGCTCCATATTCTGGGATTGGTCTGACCACGAGAGCCCCATGGGCTGCTGGGGACCTGGTAAAGGATGTCAGGACAGTCAGTGAAGCCACCGAGGATATACCTCCAGTTGCTCCTAATTCCTACACCCTGCTGGTCATTCTACCAACCACCAGGACATGGTATTCTGTATTAGTCTTCAATGATGCCTTCTTTTGTATTCCATTAGTCCCAGAGTCACAAGAAATTTTGGCTTGTGAGTGGCAGGACTCAACATACAACTAAAACAATACTTCCGGGCCGTCTGGCCCCAAGGGTGCAAAAATTCCCACACCATCTTTGGGGAAAGCTTAGCTAAAGACCTAAAAGTTCTACCTCTGGAAAAGGAAACCCTCCTTCAATATGCAGACGACATTCTGATCGCCAGCCCTACTAAGGAGGCCTCTGAACTACCAAGCCAATAAAGGATAGAAGTTGTCCAAGAAAAAGCTCAAATATCACAGACTGCGGTGACCTGCCTGGGCTTCATTCTCACAGAAGGTCAGAGAAGCCCATCCCAGGAAAGGGAAGAAACCATTTTCAGCCTTACCCCTTTCTAAAACTAGAAGACAGCTTAGGGGTTCCTGGGGAGGCCAGGGTTTGCTGCTTCTGGATCCCTAACTACAGTCTACTAGCTGGGCCTCTATATGAAACACTGAAAGGAAAAGATGATGATCCTTTTGAATAGAATCCAGAAGTGGCCTTTCAAGAATGGAAAGAGCAGTCAATTCAGACCCTTGCCCTGGAACTCCCTAATTTAGCTAAACCCTTTGACCTTTACATTCCCGGTGAAAGGTGAATCGCCACTGGAGAATTAGTGCAAAAACTGGGACCACTTGAAATGGAACAATGCAAGAATGCCATCCAGGTAGGATAAACTACGGTCACCAAGGGGCTTGGCCCACTGCCACATCTGGCCAAGATACTGGCGGTATCTAAAAACCTGGAAATCAGCAGCCCAAAAGGCCACCTCCCTCCTAAGGGAAAAGGACCCCACGTGGTGATCCTAACCACCAACCATGCCCTGAAGTTGCAGGGTTCGCTCCGTGGGCACACCGACCTCGAGTGAGGAGGCCCTCCAACTCCAACATCCAGAGAGATAACCGGGGGCAACAGGGCACCATGACGACTCGTGTGAACATCACTTGACCTGGAGTTTCTCTCATAAAACAACAAGAGTGTGTCCCAAAAGAGTAGACTACTGCTTGCAGGACTTACTGCACCCAGAGGGGAGCTAATAATCTTGGCGGGGGAACAGTATACCACACTGTCACCATAGAAAAGCCTACAGACACCGTGCTGATGGTGGCCAATAAGACCGGCTGGACTCCTGTTTACTTCAAAAGGCTGTTGACTCAGTGGCCATCATGGTCCTTGATCACCACTGACCCTGGACTGTCTGGGAGTTGAGCGGGCAGGGCTCTGACACCTGGTGCTGTTTGTACGTTAATTCAGGGGCCTAGTTGAAGAAAGTGCAGACTACTGGTCAGAGCATCTAGGCTGGCAGAAACAGTCAGCCTAAGGTGGCAGAACAAATGTGGGGCGGGGTGGAACCGGCCCCCACAGCGTCTCTGCACATCTCTTTCCTGGACCCTTAAAGGTCATTAGAATCTATAACACTTCCAATGCTGGTGCTCAGGTGGACAAGCAGGGAGGCAGGGGTCCTGGGGACAATCAACGTCACTGGGAGGCTGCTGGGGAGAAGCTCTGACCCTCGCCCCAGGGTATGAGGGCTCCCAACTCAGCACTCAGCAGTTACAGAAGAAGGGTCTGCACCCTCAGCACTCCAAGAATGAGGAACGGGACAAAAGGCAGAGGAAGGGTTTGTCCCCAGCAAAGCCCATTAAAAATCCCTGGGAGATAAAAATAGAATCTGGGCAATAAAGTCAAGTCTAACCTTTTTTATCCTTTGTGCTTTGTCTAATTTCACGTGCTCCTAGGGTCCCGCATGCAGAGGTTCCACACCCGGCACTTCAGACCAGATTTCCTAGTGCAGAATGGCTGGGTCGACACCTCAGCTCCTGGGGCCCAGTGCAGACTCCACGATATAGAGCCTGAGCTACAGCCAACCCGGCCCTCGAGAGCTCCGCCGCCTCCCTCCCTCCCACTGACTCTGACAGGATCTCTACACAGCAGCCCAGCCCACAGCCCACGGGGTAGTGCATGCTCTCACCTCTCCATTCTCTGATCAAAATATAAAGTTTCCTTTGCTTGTGAACCAAACTCAGTCTCGATCTGTTGGCCCCAATGACACTGGGCAGGGGGACACTTGTTGGGGTCCACTCTGGAGGATCAGTAACAGAAATTGAGACTATTGTAACCTCAATGAACAGATGTGTGAGCCAAACTGTAGTTAACATAGAACAGTGTATAAGGCTCGGGTAAAATAAGATGTTTTTAACACTTCCATTTGATATTTCCATCACTTTTTATAAGCAAGTTCAGTGAAAAGGTTTGTCTTATTTGTCAGGTCAATATTAGAGAAACGAAGTGATTTCTTTCCAAGGATGTACATCTAATAATCTTGGTTAAACCTTCAATCTTGTTTTACATGCTTTTCCATTGAAAATGATACCTCTCTTTCAGCTCCCCCATTTCTGAGAAGTATAAAATCTTATAATTTATTATTACCAAAGGGGAAAGGTGGGAGGAGGGATAAATTAACAGTTTGGAATGAACACATACACACTGCTATGTATAAAATAGATCATCAACAAGGAACTACTGTATAGCACAGGGAACTACACTCAACATTTTGCAATAACCTATAAGGGGAAATAATCTGAAAAAGAATAGATATTTTTATTGACATCATCTATCAATGACAGTTAAAGTGTAGCCTAAGGGAAGCTGGTGGTGAGTGCTTCTGACCCTGAAGACTTCAATCATCTAAAGTTTGGACTCTGCCTACTTCCCAAGGCCCTTAATGAACATATGTGTAGCCGTAGCTTAAAAACTTCCCCAGTTTGGGTTTCGGGGAGACACTGATTTTGAAAAAGCCCTGGTGTTCTCCTTACATGAATGGGACTCTTCCTACTGCTAAAACATGTCTGTCACACCCAGAGGATGGTATACCGTCTGATCGGGAAGAGTTTGGAAAAGGCATCTCATCTCCTCATCTCCTGGTGCTCGGGTTCACCCCTCCAGCGTCTTTACTAACAGTCTCCCCACTTGGAGATGTCAGCACTGTCAACATCCTGTTGCGTACAGTTTGGAATTTGTCCAGAGGATGAAGCGGAAGGATGAGGAACAATGAGAGACAAGTCCTAGGTGTTCAGACAGGCACATGTCACTCTAATTTCCAATCAGGAAGACGAATTGACCAAAGGCTAGGGTTGCCCATGGAAACAGTATAGGGCTTGAGGAAATCCCGCTGCTTTGTGGCCAGTTCCCATAAACACAAGTTGAACAATGGAACTCAGGGGCAGTAAAATTCACAAAACTGCAGAGTTGAAAATATCCATCACTGAAAAATGTCTTGAGGAAAGTCAGAGAAAAGGACTTGTAAGCAAGGGAGAATGGCAGGAAAGGGATTTGAGGAGGTAGAAAGGACTCGCCATTAAGCACAAGAAAAGGAGCTGAACATTGCCAACATTGCAGTTGGCCAAAAAGGGTGTATGCGTTTTTTTCTGTATATATTCAAGAAAAGGGCATACACTTTTTTAGCCAACCAAACAGGTGGGCACTGGAAGTCAATACTACAAAAGATATCACTTCGCATCAGTCAGAAGAGCCATCCTCATAAAGCGTAAACAACAGAAATGCAGGACAGGGCAAGGAGAAGAGGGAGCCCTGTGAGACTTATAGTGGAAATGTATATTGCCAACGGCCATTCTGGAGAAGTGTATTGTGTTTACTAAAGCATCTAAAAAATGAGCTACAGAGCATAGGGCACTTGCACTCATGGGCGTATATCTTGGGAAAAACAAAAATCGAGAGGACACAGGCACCCCAATGTTTACCCCCTCTCTGTTTAAAAGATCCTCGACTAGGATATAACTTAAATGTCTCTGGAGGGAAAAAATGGATAGAGATGTGGTACTTAGGTAGAGTGGAATATTATTCAGCCTGGAAATCAATGAAATATGGCCAGTTGTAACAACTCCAGAGGAGTTACGTATGATCATTCTAAGTGACAGAATTCAAAAAGAAAAAGACACATATCATAAGATATCACTTAAAGGTGGAATCCAAAATGGCTACACATGAAATAAATTACAAAACAAAAACATAGTCAAATATGTAGAAAACACGCATAAGGCTGCTAAACGGGAAAGGTGGGGAGGGGTGAGGCATCATCCAGGAGGTTGAAATTAGCAAAGATACCATTCCAAATACCAAACTGATAATCAACAAGGCCTACACGGTAGCTAAAAGAACTGCACTCAGCACACTCAAGTCACCGGAAAAGAATATATACGACTGGTAAGAATCTGAAAAAGAATTTATTGATGTCTCTCTGTACGTGAATCAAGTGGATGTACAGCAGCAAGAAACAGAGCTTTGAAAATCAGCTGTAACCAATATAGTAATAAATTGAAAAAAATAAACGACAGAGAGACAGAGAAAACCTCTTACAACTTTTCCTCAGGGACGGTGATGCAACATGGATTGAACACATCTAGACCCACAGCAGGATGAGACATAAGGCTGGAAACTGTTTGCGCTAAGAGAAATGTGAGGTTGGGTGAGGAAATGCACACCCTGTAAAGTAATACTACCTGGTACCCATTCAATGGGTCCCAAATCTGCAGGTTCAAGGGATCTTCCTACAGCTAAAACATGCATGGAAAACCCAGAGGACTGTACACCATGTGATCGGGAGATGTGTCTAAAATGCAGCTCATTTATCCTCTCCTGGTGCTCCTGTTCACCATTCCAGCCACTGTTACTTAGAATCTCCCCACTTGGAGAATCAGCACATTTCAACTTCTGTTTCACACATTTTGCAAATTGTGAGGAGGATGAACGGGAAGAGGGGGAACCAATGAGAGAATAGTTGGAGGGGTTTGGACGGGCACATATCACTCTAATTTCCCATTAAGAATAAGAATTAAAGAAAGGCTCAGCCTGCCTCGCCGGAGCCAAAATAGGGCCTGAAGCAATCCTGCGGGTTTGAGGCCAGCTCACAAAAGAGCAACTTAAAAAATGGAGCTCAGGGTCACTGCAATTCACAAACCTGCAGAGTTATAAATGAAAACTAACGTCCAAAAATATGTTGAGGTAAGGCAAAGAAGAGGATCTGAATGCAAGACAGAATTGCAAGAAACAGATTTCAAGAGATAGATTGGACTCGTCTTTAACGCACATGAAAAGCGGCAGAATTTCGACAATGATGCAGTTGGCCCAAAAGTGCGTATGCGTTTTTTCCTGGATATAATCAGGAAAAAACGCATACGCACTTTATGGGCAACGAAGCAAGCAAGCAATGCAAATGTGCACAACAAAGAAGTCTCACTTCCCACCGGTCAAAAGGGCCATCCTAAAAAATTGTAAAAACCAGAAATGCAGGACAGGCCATGGAGAACAGGGAGCCTTTATACGCTGATGGGCAGTGTGTGAACTGCCGAGAGCCACTCTGGAGAAGTGTATGGTGGTTCCTAAATCATCTAAAAAACAGAGCTACAGAGCATAGGACACTTCCAATCATGGGAGTATATCTAGGGAAGTCTAAAAATCAACAAGACACAAGCACACCACAGTTTAGGGCTACTCTGTTTACAAGAACCTCAACTTCAGTACACCTTAAATATCCCAGGAAAGAGAACAATGGATAAAGAAGATGTGGTACTTATGTACAATGGAATATCTCTTCACCATGAAATCAATGTAATAAGGCTAGTAGAAGGATAAAGAGTGGATTTAGGTCCGATAATACTACTTGAAATAAGTCAAACAGAAAAAGAAACATATCATAAGATATCACTTATAGAGGGAGGGTAAATATGGCTGCACAAGAAATGAATTACAGAACAGAACAGTGTCTCACATTTAGAAAACACACTTATGTCAGCTTAAGGGGAAAGGAGAGGTGGGGTGATGCATAAAACCAGAGTTTGAAATTAGCACAGATACCGTTCAATAAACCAAATAGGTATTAGACAAGATCTACACCTTGCTCAATGAACTGGCCTCAACACACCCTATACACCGCAGAGAAATATATCTGAGTAATAAGAATCTTAAAACCCATGTATTGATATATCTTCATAAGGGAATCAAGTGTGTGCAGAGCGGCACAAACACAGCAGTGAAAATGAGCTAAACCCCATTATAGAAATAAATTTTAAAAACAAAACGCTGAAACAATGAAAGAGAGAAAAATTCTTACAAAATTCGCTCAGGGGCTGTGATGCAACCTGGATTGACCACATATAAACCCACAGCTGGATAAGACATAAGGCTGGACACTTGGGGCTGAGAGGATTGGTGAGCTTTGGTGAGCAACTGCCGAAAGTTTAATGCAATACTTCATGCTACTCATTCCAAGGGTCCCAACACTCCAGGTTGAAGGGAATCTTCCTACAGCTAAACCATGCTTGGGAAACCCAGCGACTGGTATACCATATGATCGGGAAAGGTTTCTAAAACACACCACATTTTTCCTCTCCTGGGGCTCCGGATCGACATTCCAGCCACTTTACTAACAACATCCCCACATGGAGAGTCAATGCCTTTAAGTTCTGGTATCGCACAGTCTGCAGTTAGTGCGGAGGATGAATGGGAATAGGGGGAACCAGTGAGAAACTAGCTGTAGCGGTTTCAATGGGCACATGTCACTCTAATTTCACATCAGTAAGAAGAATTAACCAAAGGCACAGCAAGGTGCCCCAGAAGAAGAATAGAGCTTCAAGGAATCCTGTGGTTATGGGGCAAGATCACAAAAATAAGAGCTGAAAAATGGAGCTAAGGGCCACTGCAATTCAAAAACCTGCAGAGTTATAAAGACCAACTATTTTCAAAAAATATATTGAGGTAAGGCTATGAAGAAGCATTGAAAGCAAGGCAGAATTGCAGGAAACCGATTTCAGGAGGTACACTGGAATTGCATTGAAAACATATGAAGAGAGTCAGAACCTCGACAGTGATGCACTTCGCCAAAAAGGGCGTAA
The DNA here is from genome assembly GCF_011762595.2 of Tursiops truncatus. Taxonomy (NCBI): domain Eukaryota; kingdom Metazoa; phylum Chordata; class Mammalia; order Artiodactyla; family Delphinidae; genus Tursiops; species Tursiops truncatus. Next base: position 42,112 of record NW_022983293.1, on the reverse strand, counting down.
GCAAGCGTAAGCAAGGAGTAGGAAGCTACTCCTTGCTCAACGAAATGGACTCAACACCCCATATTCAACGCCTAGGAATATACCTGACTAGTAAGAATCATAAAAGCTATGGATTTATATATCTCTGTAAGAGAATCAAGAGTGTGTACAGTGGCATTAAAGCAGTGAAAATCAGCTAAATCCCATATTAAAAATAAATTTCTTAAACAAAACACAATGACAGTGAAATAGAGAGCAATACTTAAGTAATTCATTCAAGGCTTCTGAGGCAACCTGCATTTACCATATCTACACCCAGAGCTGGGTGACACATAAGGCTGGACACTTGGGGCTCACAAGATTGGTGAGGTTCGGTGAGCAAATGCAGACCCTTTGAAGTCATATTGCATGGTACCCATTCCATGGGTCTCAACTCTCCAGGTTTAAGGGATTCTTCCTTCAGCTAAAACATGCATGTGGAACCCAGAGTATGATCCACCGTGTGATCGAGAAACGTGTTCAAATGTGTCTCACTTTTCGTTCCCTGGTACTCGGGTGCAACATTCCAGACGCTTTACTAACTCTCCTCACTTGGAGAGTGAGTGCCTTTAACCTCCTGTTTGGCCCAGTTTGCAATTTCTGCGGAAGATGAACAGGAATAGGGAGAACCAATGAGAGACTAGCTGGAGGTGTCTGGACTGGCAAATTTAACTCTCATTTCCCACCAGGAAGAGGAATTAACCAAAGGCTCAGCATGCCGTGCCGGAACCAGATTAGGGCCTGAAGCAATCCTGCGGTGTTGCGGCAGCTCACAAGAAAGCGAGTTGAAGAAAGGAGCTCAGGGGCACTGTAATTCACAAACCTGCAGATTTATAAATGACAGCTATCGTCCAAAAATATACTGAAGTAGGGCTGCCAAGAGGACTTGAATGCGGGGCAGAATTGCAGGAAACCGATTTCAGGAGGAATCGGAATTGGATTGCATTTAAAACACAGGAAAAGAGGCAGAACGTCGACAATGATGCACTTGGCCAAAAAGGGCGTATGCGTTTTTTCCTGAATATATTCAGGAAAAAACGCATTCGCCCTTTTTGGCCAACCAAGCAAGCTTGCAAAGGAAATCTGCACTACAATGAAGTCTCACTTCCCCCCGGTCAAAAGGGCCATCTGAAAAAAGTGTAAAATCCAGAAGGGCAGAACAGGCCATGGAGAACTGGGAGCCTTCTTATGCTGATGGGCGGGATGTAAATTACCAACAGCCGCTCTGTAGAAGTGTATGGTGTTTCCTGAAACATCTAAAAAACAAAGCAACAGAGCCTAGGGCACTTCCACTTATGGTCCTATAGCTTAGGGAAATTAAAATCAAAAAGACACAGCCACCCCAAAATTTGGGACGGCTCTTTTTACAGGAATCTCTTCTGCGGCACAAGTTAAATATCCCAGAGAGCAAATAATGGATAAAGAAGTTGCGGTACTTATGTACAACAGAATACCACTCAGCAATGAAATCTATGTCACCAGGCCCGTACCAGCATAATGAGTGGATTGAGGCACGATGATTCTAAGTGAAATATGTCACACAGAAAAAGAAACATCATAAGGTATCAGTAATACACAGAATGTGAACTTGGCTACACATGAACTGAATTACAAAACAGAACAGGGTCTCAAATTTAGAAAACCAACTTATGCTTGCTTAAGGGGGAAGGTGAGTTGGGGTGCTGCATAAAAGCAGAGTTTGAAATGAGCACAGATACCGTTCCATAAGCCAAATATGGAATAGAAAAGACCTACCCCTTGCTCAACGAAATGGATTCAACAATGAGGTATCACCTCACACCTGGTAGAATAGGCATCATTGAAAATCTACAAACAAAAAATGCTGGAAAGGGTGTGGAGAAAAGGAACCCTCTTCCACTATTGTTGGGAATATAAATTGATACAGTCATTATGGAGAACAATATGGAATTTCTTAAGAAACTAACAATAGAATTACCATATGATACAGCAATCCCAGTACTGGACATATACCCGGACAAAACCATAAATCCAAAAGAGTCATTCACCGCAATGTTCATTGCATCACTATTTACAATATCGAGGTAATGGAAGCAACCTAAATGCCCACAGACAGACGAATGCATAAAGCTGTGGTACATATATAAAATGGAATATTACTAAGCCATGAAAAGGAATGAAATTGGGTCATTTGTAGAGACGTCGATGGATCTAAAGACTGTCATACAGAGTGAAGTAAGTCAGAAAGAGAAAAACAAATCTTGTATATTCATGCATATATGTGGAACCTAGAAAAACTGTACAGATTAACCATTTTGCAAGGCATAAATAGAGCAACAGATGTAGACAACAAACGTATGGACAACAAGGGGGGAAAGCTGTTGGGGGGGTGGTGGTGGGAGGAGTTGAGAGACTGGGATTGGCATGTATACATTTATATGTATAATATAGATAACCAATAAGAACATGCTGTATAAAAATATAAAATAAAATTCAAAATTAAAAAGAAATAAATTTAAAAAATAAAACAGAAAAAACAATTATTCCCTGCACATACATGTATTCATATGAATAAATTATTTCCATGCTTATATCTGTAAATACAAAAAAGAGGAATAAAATCTACCTTGAACCAAAAACGAAAAAGAGAAAAAACACAGAACCCACCAGTTCCACAGAGGAAAACCGTATCAGGGCACTTGCTCCAGTTGTAAACAATTCTGAAGTTGGTCAGTGGTGGGGAATCGTCTCCCATTCAGCCAGCAGCCCCCACGCAACAAGCGTCCTCATTGCAAAGCTGGGGCACCGTGCCGAGGCATCTGTGAGTAAACGTGAGCTGAGCCCCAGGCCAGTTGCTGCTGAACTATTCCCACCCGTCCCAGGTAAAACACCTGAATATATACAAGGACTTGAAAGCCTAGAGGAAGGGCCATAGAGCCACACGAGTGACAGCATGCCGGCCGACTTGGTGCCTGCAGGTCAGCCAGGATGGTCCTGGCCCTGGGTGCTCTTCTGGAAGATTTCCATTTCCCTGCCTGAGATACCCGTCCTGTCCCTGCCCCCACTGCTTTTTTCCTTCCTCGCCTCTGCCCAGGGAGAAATTCCAGCAGCAGGTATGGGTGACACATCCTCTTCTTTAGCAGGTGGCAGCCTGGCAACTGCTGCAGAAAGTCCAGCAGAGCCCCACTCACACTGGGCCACCCACAAAGCCGTGGCCTCTCACTCCCTCCCACCAGCCCAGCCCCGAGACTGCTGACAGGGCAGAGAAAATGGCGTCAGGCACGGCTGCAGGGGCTCTTGCTGCCTGGAGTGGTATTTATATTGATCTCAACCCAGGCACACCTGGGGAGGGCTGGCCGGCACGGTAAGGCTGCCCAGGTCAGCCAATCATCACCCCTCAGGGGCTCACAGTTGCAGAAAATGGAACTTGCTGAACCGGCCAGGTCCAAGGAACAGGTGTGGGCTCCTGAGAGTCAGGATAGACACGGGGCTGCAGCTTTGGCTTGTTTTCTAATCATTTTATCTGGCCCATGAGTGGGAGACAACTTCAAGAAAACCCTCTCCTAATGAGAGGAACCCAGGAGTCAGGGAGAGGAGGGGTGGGTGGTGGTTGGAGACAGAGGCCTGGTGCCCCGGGTGCAGTGGAAGTCTCTGGAAGACCAGGTGGAGGGAGGCCTCACGGAGTGATGCCCAGGGTCACAGACCTGTCGCAGCTGCTGTTTGTTAGTTCAAGTCCTGCTCTGAGGTGCTCTGTGTCAGCTCTGAGCGACAGGTGAGCTGGGGGTGCTCTGCAATGAGGGCTATGTGCACGGTTCCTGTGTGCCCAGCCCTGCCACGGTACCTGCAAGGGTAGCTCTGTATCCTGGGAGGGGCCTGACCACGAGAGCCCCGTGGGCTGGGGTGGGGGTGGGGTACCTGCCCAGGTGAGCTCCATATTCTGGGATTGGTCTGACCACGAGAGCCCCATGGGCTGCTGGGGACCTGGTAAAGGATGTCAGGACAGTCAGTGAAGCCACCGAGGATATACCTCCAGTTGCTCCTAATTCCTACACCCTGCTGGTCATTCTACCAACCACCAGGACATGGTATTCTGTATTAGTCTTCAATGATGCCTTCTTTTGTATTCCATTAGTCCCAGAGTCACAAGAAATTTTGGCTTGTGAGTGGCAGGACTCAACATACAACTAAAACAATACTTCCGGGCCGTCTGGCCCCAAGGGTGCAAAAATTCCCACACCATCTTTGGGGAAAGCTTAGCTAAAGACCTAAAAGTTCTACCTCTGGAAAAGGAAACCCTCCTTCAATATGCAGACGACATTCTGATCGCCAGCCCTACTAAGGAGGCCTCTGAACTACCAAGCCAATAAAGGATAGAAGTTGTCCAAGAAAAAGCTCAAATATCACAGACTGCGGTGACCTGCCTGGGCTTCATTCTCACAGAAGGTCAGAGAAGCCCATCCCAGGAAAGGGAAGAAACCATTTTCAGCCTTACCCCTTTCTAAAACTAGAAGACAGCTTAGGGGTTCCTGGGGAGGCCAGGGTTTGCTGCTTCTGGATCCCTAACTACAGTCTACTAGCTGGGCCTCTATATGAAACACTGAAAGGAAAAGATGATGATCCTTTTGAATAGAATCCAGAAGTGGCCTTTCAAGAATGGAAAGAGCAGTCAATTCAGACCCTTGCCCTGGAACTCCCTAATTTAGCTAAACCCTTTGACCTTTACATTCCCGGTGAAAGGTGAATCGCCATTGGAGAATTAGTGCAAAAACTGGGACCACTTGAAATGGAACAATGCAAGAATGCCATCCAGGTAGGATAAACTACGGTCACCAAGGGGCTTGGCCCACTGCCACATCTGGCCAAGATACTGGCGGTATCTAAAAACCTGGAAATCAGCAGCCCAAAAGGCCACCTCCCTCCTAAGGGAAAAGGACCCCATGTGGTGATCCTAACCACCAACCATGCCCTGAAGTTGCAGGGTTCGCTCCGTGGGCACACCGACCTCGAGTGAGGAGGCCCTCCAACTCCAACATCCAGAGAGATAACCGGGGGCAACAGGGCACCATGACGACTCGTGTGAACATCACTTGACCTGGAGTTTCTCTCATAAAACAACAAGAGTGTGTCCCAAAAGAGTAGACTACTGCTTGCAGGACTTACTGCACCCAGAGGGGAGCTAATAATCTTGGCGGGGGAACAGTATACCACACTGTCACCATAGAAAAGCCTACAGACACCGTGCTGATGGTGGCCAATAAGACCGGCTGGACTCCTGTTTACTTCAAAAGGCTGTTGACTCAGTGGCCATCATGGTCCTTGATCACCACTGACCCTGGACTGTCTGGGAGTTGAGCGGGCAGGGCTCTGACACCTGGTGCTGTTTGTACGTTAATTCAGGGGCCTAATTGAAGAAAGCGCAGACTACTGGTCAGAGCATCTAGGCTGGCAGAAACGGTCAGCCTAAGGTGGCCGAACAAATGTGGGGCAGTTTGAAACCGGCCCCCACAGCGTCTCTGCACATCTCTTTCCTGGACCCTTAAAGGTCATTAGAATCTATAACACTTCCAATGCTGGTGCTCAGGTGGACGAGCAGGGAGGCAGGGGTCCTGGGGACAATCAACATCACCGGGAGGCTGCTGGGGAGAAACTCTGACCCTCGCCCCAGGGTATGAGGGCTCCCAACTCAGCACTCAGCAGTTACAGAAGAAGGGTCTGCACCCTCAGCACTCCAAGAATGAGGAACGGGACAAAAGGCAGAGGAGGGGTTTGTCCCCAGCAAAGCCCATTAAAAATCCCTGGGAGATAAAAATAGAATCTGGGCAATAAAGTCAAGTCTAACCTTTTTTATCTTTTGTGCTTTGTCTAATTTCACGTGCTCCTAGGGTCCCGCATGCAGAGGTTCCACACCCGGCACTTCAGACCAGATTTCCTAGTGCAGAATGGCTGGGTCGACACCTCAGCTCCTGGGGCCCAGTGCAGACTCCACGATATAGAGCCTGAGCTACAGCCAACCCGGCCCTCGAGAGCTCCGCCCCCTCCCTCCCTCCCACTGACTCTGACAGGATCTCTACACAGCAGCCCAGCCCACAGCCCACGGGGTAGTGCATGCTCTCACCTCTCCATTCTCTGATCAAAATATAAAGTTTCCTTTGCTTGTGAACCAAACTCAGTCTCGATCTGTTGGCCCCAATGACACTGGGCAGGGGGACACTTGTTGGGGTCCACTCTGGAGGATCAGTAACAGAAATTGAGACTATTGTAACCTCAATGAACAGATGTGTGAGCCAAACTGTAGTTAACATAGAACAGTGTATAAGGCTCGGGTAAAATAAGATGTTTTTAACACTTCCATTTGATATTTCCATCACTTTTTATAAGCAAGTTCAGTGAAAAGGTTTGTCTTATTTGTCAGGTCAATATTAGAGAAACGAAGTGATTTCTTTCCAAGGATGTACATCTAATAATCTTGGTTAAACCTTCAATCTTGTTTTACATGCTTTTCCATTGAAAATGATACCTCTCTTTCAGCTCCCCCATTTCTGAGAAGTATAAAATCTTATAATTTATTATTACCAAAGGGGAAAGGTGGGAGGAGGGATAAATTAACAGTTTGGAATTAACACATACACACTGCTATGTATAAAATAGATCATCAACAAGGAACTACTGTATAGCACAGGGAACTACACTCAACATTTTGCAATAACCTATAAGGGGAAATAATCTGAAAAAGAATAGATATTTTTATTGACATCATCTATCAATGACAGTTAAAGTGTAGCCTAAGGGAAGCTGGTGGTGAGTGCTTCTGACCCTGAAGACTTCAATCATCTAAAGTTTGGACTCTGCCTACTTCCCAAGGCCCTTAATGAACATATGTGTAGCCGTAGCTTAAAAACTTCCCCAGTTTGGGTTTCGGGGAGACACTGATTTTGAAAAAGCCCTGGTGTTCTCCTTACATGAATGGGACTCTTCCTACTGCTAAAACATGTCTGTCACACCCAGAGGATGGTATACCGTCTGATCGGGAAGAGTTTGGAAAAGGCATCTCATCTCCTCATCTCCTGGTGCTCGGGTTCACCCCTCCAGCGTCTTTACTAACAGTCTCCCCACTTGGAGATGTCAGCACTGTCAACATCCTGTTGCGTACAGTTTGGAATTTGTCCAGAGGATGAAGCGGAAGGATGAGGAACAATGAGAGACAAGTCCTAGGTGTTCAGACAGGCACATGTCACTCTAATTTCCAATCAGGAAGACGAATTGACCAAAGGCTAGGGTTGCCCATGGAAACAGTATAGGGCTTGAGGAAATCCCGCTGCTTTGTGGCCAGTTCCCATAAACACAAGTTGAACAATGGAACTCAGGGGCAGTAAAATTCACAAAACTGCAGAGTTGAAAATATCCATCACTGAAAAATGTCTTGAGGAAAGTCAGAGAAAAGGACTTGTAAGCAAGGGAGAATGGCAGGAAAGGGATTTGAGGAGGTAGAAAGGACTCGCCATTAAGCACAAGAAAAGGAGCTGAACATTGCCAACATTGCAGTTGGCCAAAAACGGTGTATGCGTTTTTTTTCTGTATATATTCAAGAAAAGGGCATACACTTTTTTAGCCAACCAAACAGGTGGGCACTGGAAGTCAATACTACAAAAGATATCACTTCACATCAGTCAGAAGAGCCATCCTCATAAAGCGTAAACAACAGAAATGCAGGACAGGGCAAGGAGAAGAGGGAGCCCTGTGAGACTTATAGTGGAAATGTATATTGCCAACGGCCATTCTGGAGAAGTGTATTGTGTTTACTAAAGCATCTAAAAAATGAGCTACAGAGCATAGGGCACTTGCACTCATGGGCGTATATCTTGGGAAAAACAAAAATCGAGAGGACACAGGCACCCCAATGTTTACCCCCTCTCTGTTTAAAAGATCCTCGACTAGGATATAACTTAAATGTCTCTGGAGGGAAAAAATGGATAGAGATGTGGTACTTAGGTAGAGTGGAATATTATTCAGCCTGGAAATCAATGAAATATGGCCAGTTGTAACAACTCCAGAGGAGTTACGTATGATCATTCTAAGTGACAGAATTCAAAAAGAAAAAGACACATATCATAAGATATCACTTAAAGGTGGAATCCAAAATGGCTACATATGAAATAAATTACAAAACAAAAACATAGTCAAATATGTAGAAAACACGCATAAGGCTGCTAAACGGGAAAGGTGGGGAGGGGTGAGGCATCATCCAGGAGGTTGAAATTAGCAAAGATACCATTCCAAATACCAAACTGATAATCAACAAGGCCTACACGGTAGCTAAAAGAACTGCACTCAGCACACTCAAGTCACCGGAAAAGAATATATACGACTGGTAAGAATCTGAAAAAGAATTTATGGATGTCTCTCTGTACGTGAATCAAGTGGATGTACAGCAGCAAGAAACAGAGCTTTGAAAATCAGCTGTAACCAATATAGTAATAAATTGAAAAAAATAAACGACAGAGAGACAGAGAAAACCTCTTACAACTTTTCCTCAGGGACGGTGATGCAACATGGATTGAACACATCTAGACCCACAGCAGGATGAGACATAAGGCTGGAAACTGTTTGCGCTAAGAGAAATGTGAGGTTGGGTGAGGAAATGCACACCCTGTAAAGTAATACTACCTGGTACCCATTCAATGGGTCCCAAATCTGCAGGTTCAAGGGATCTTCCTACAGCTAAAACATGCATGGAAAACCCAGAGGACTGTACACCATGTGATCGGGAGATGTGTCTAAAATGCAGCTCATTTATCCTCTCCTGGTGCTCCTGTTCACCATTCCAGCCACGTTACTTAGAATCTCCCCACTTGGAGAATCAGCACATTTCAACTTCTGTTTCACACATTTTGCAAATTGTGAGGAGGATGAACGGGAAGAGGGGGAACCAATGAGAGAATAGTTGGAGGGGTTTGGACGGGCACATATCACTCTAATTTCCCATTAAGAATAAGAATTAAAGAAAGGCTCAGCCTGCCTCGCCGGAGCCAAAATAGGGCCTGAAGCAATCCTGCGGGTTTGAGGCCAGCTCACAAAAGAGCAACTTAAAAAATGGAGCTCAGGGTCACTGCAATTCACAAACCTGCAGAGTTATAAATGAAAACTAACGTCCAAAAATATGTTGAGGTAAGGCAAAGAAGAGGATCTGAATGCAAGACAGAATTGCAAGAAACAGATTTCAAGAGATAGATTGGACTCGTCTTTAATGCACATGAAAAGCGGCAGAATTTCGACAATGATGCAGTTGGCCCAAAAGGGCGTATGCGTTTTTTCCTGATTATATCCAGGAAAAAACGCATACGCACTTTATGGGCAACGAAGCAAGCAAGCAATGCAAATGTGCACAACAAAGAAGTCTCACTTCCCACCGGTCAAAAGGGCCATCCTAAAAAATTGTAAAAACCAGAAATGCAGGACAGGCCATGGAGAACAGGGAGCCTTTATACGCTGATGGGCAGTGTGTGAACTGCCCAGAGCCACTCTGGAGAAGTGTATGGTGGTTCCTAAATCATCTAAAAAACAGAGCTACAGAGCATAGGACACTTCCAATCATGGGAGTATATCTAGGGAAGTCTAAAAATCAACAAGACACAAGCACACCACAGTTTAGGGCTACTCTGTTTACAAGAACCTCAACTTCAGTACACCTTAAATATCCCAGGAAAGAGAACAATGGATAAAGAAGATGTGGTACTTATGTACAATGGAATATCTCTTCACCATGAAATCAATGTAATAAGGCTAGTAGAAGGATAAAGAGTGGATTTAGGTCCGATAATACTACTTGAAATAAGTCAAACAGAAAAAGAAACATATCATAAGATATCACTTATAGAGGGAGGGTAAATATGGCTGCACAAGAAATGAATTACAGAACAGAACAGTGTCTCACATTTAGAAAACACACTTATGTCAGCTTAAGGGGAAAGGAGAGGTGGGGTGATGCATAAAACCAGAGTTTGAAATTAGCACAGATACCGTTCAATAAACCAAATAGGTATTAGACAAGATCTACACCTTGCTCAATGAACTGGCCTCAACACACCCTATACACCGCAGAGAAATATATCTGAGTAATAAGAATCTTAAAACCCATGTATTGATATATCTTCATAAGGGAATCAAGTGTGTGCAGAGCGGCACAAACACAGCAGTGAAAATGAGCTAAACCCCATTATAGAAATAAATTTTAAAAACAAAACGCTGAAACAATGAAAGAGAGAAAATTTCTTACAAAATTCGCTCAGGGGCTGTGATGCAACCTGGATTGACCACATATAAACCCACAGCTGGATAAGACATAAGGCTGGACACTTGGGGCTGAGAGGATTGGTGAGCTTTGGTGAGCAACTGCCGAAAGTTTAATGCAATACTTCATGCTACTCATTCCAAGGGTCCCAACACTCCAGGTTGAAGGGAATCTTCCTACAGCTAAACCATGCTTGGGAAACCCAGCGACTGGTATACCATATGATCGGGAAAGGTTTCTAAAACACACCACATTTTTCCTCTCCTGGGGCTCCGGATCGACATTCCAGCCACTTTACTAACAACATCCCCACATGGAGAGTCAATGCCTTTAAGTTCTGGTATCGCACAGTCTGCAGTTAGTGCGGAGGATGAATGGGAATAGGGGGAACCAGTGAGAAACTAGCTGTAGCGGTTTCAATGGGCACATGTCACTCTAATTTCACATCAGTAAGAAGAATTAACCAAAGGCACAGCAAGGTGCCCCAGAAGAAGAATAGAGCTTCAAGGAATCCTGTGGTTATGGGGCAAGATCACAAAAATAAGAGCTGAAAAATGGAGCTAAGGGCCACTGCAATTCAAAAACCTGCAGAGTTATAAAGACCAACTATTTTCAAAAAATATATTGAGGTAAGGCTATGAAGAAGCATTGAAAGCAAGGCAGAATTGCAGGAAACCGATTTCAGGAGGTACACTGGAATTGCATTGAAAACATATGAAGAGAGTCAGAACCTCGACAGTGATGCACTTCGCCAAAAAGGGCGTAAGCAAGCGTAAGCAAGGAGTAGGAAGCTACTCCTTGCTCAACGAAATGGACTCAACACCCCATATTCAACGCCTAGGAATATACCTGACTAGTAAGAATCATAAAAGCTATGGATTTATATATCTCTGTAAGAGAATCAAGAGTGTGTACAGTGGCATTAAAGCAGTGAAAATCAGCTAAATCCCATATTAAAAATAAATTTCTTAAACAAAACACAATGACAGTGAAATAGAGAGCAATACTTAAGTAATTCATTCAAGGCTTCTGAGGCAACCTGCATTTACCATATCTACACCCAGAGCTGGGTGACACATAAGGCTGGACACTTGGGGCTCACAAGATTGGTGAGGTTCGGTGAGCAAATGCAGACCCTTTGAAGTCATATTGCATGGTACCCATTCCATGGGTCTCAACTCTCCAGGTTTAAGGGATTCTTCCTTCAGCTAAAACATGCATGTGGAACCCAGAGTATGATCCACCGTGTGATCGAGAAACGTGTTCAAATGTGTCTCACTTTTCGTTCCCTGGTACTCGGGTGCAACATTCCAGACGCTTTACTAACTCTCCTCACTTGGAGAGTGAGTGCCTTTAACCTCCTGTTTGGCCCAGTTTGCAATTTCTGCGGAAGATGAACAGGAATAGGGAGAACCAATGAGAGACTAGCTGGAGGTGTCTGGACTGGCAAATTTAACTCTCATTTCCCACCAGGAAGAGGAATTAACCAAAGGCTCAGCATGCCGTGCCGGAACCAGATTAGGGCCTGAAGCAATCCTGTGGTGTTGCGGCAGCTCACAAGAAAGCGAGTTGAAGAAAGGAGCTCAGGGGCACTGTAATTCACAAACCTGCAGATTTATAAATGACAGCTATCGTCCAAAAATATACTGAAGTAGGGCTGCCAAGAGGACTTGAATGCGGGGCAGAATTGCAGGAAACCGATTTCAGGAGGAATCGGAATTGGATTGCATTTAAAACACAGGAAAAGAGGCAGAACGTCGACAATGATGCACTTGGCCAAAAAGGGCGTATGCGTTTTTTTCCTGAATATATTCAGGAAAAAACGCATTCGCCCTTTTTGGCCAACCAAGCAAGCTTGCAAAGGAAATCTGCACTACAATGAAGTCTCACTTCCCCCCGGTCAAAAGGGCCATCTGAAAAAGTGTAAAATCCAGAAGGGCAGAACAGGCCATGGAGAACTGGGAGCCTTCTTATGCTGATGGGCGGGATGTAAATTGCCAGCAGCCGCTCTGTAGAAGTGTATGGTGTTTCCTGAAACATCTAAAAAACAAAGCAACAGAGCCTAGGGCACTTCCACTTATGGTCCTATAGCTTAGGGAAATTAAAATCAAAAAGACACAGCCACCCCAAAATTTGGGACGGCTCTTTTTACAGGAATCTCTTCTGCGGCACAAATTAAATATCCCAGAGAGCAAATAATGGATAAAGAAGTTGCGGTACTTATGTACAACAGAATACCACTCAGCAATGAAATCTATGTCACCAGGCCCGTACCAGCATAATGAGTGGATTGAGGCACGATGATTCTAAGTGAAATAAGTCACACAGAAAAAGAAACATCATAAGGTATCACTAATACACGGAATGTGAACTTGGCTACACATGAACTGAATTACAAAACAGAACAGGGTCTCAAATTTAGAAAACCAACTTATGCTTGCTTAAGGGGGAAGGTGAGTTGGGGTGCTGCATAAAAGCAGAGTTTGAAATTAGCACAGATACCGTTCCATAAGCCAAATATGGAATAGAAAAGACCTACCCCTTGCTCAACGAAATGGATTCAACAATGAGGTATCACCTCACACCTGGTAGAATAGGCATCATTGAAAATCTACAAACAAAAAATGCTGGAAAGGGTGTGGAGAAAAGGAACCCTCTTCCACTATTGTTGGGAATATAAATTGATACAGCCATTATGGAGAACAATATGGAATTTCTTAAGAAACTAACAATAGAATTACCATATGATACAGCAATCCCAGTACTGGACATATACCCAGACAAAACCATAAATCCAAAAGAGTCATTCACCGCAATGTTCATTGCATCACTATTTACAATATCGAGGTAATGGAAGCAACCTAAATGCCCACAGACAGACGAATGCATAAAGCTGTGGTACATATATAAAATGGAATATTACTAAGCCATGAAAAGGAATGAAATTGGGTCATTTGTAGAGACGTCGATGGATCTAGAGACTGTCATACAGAGTGAAGTAAGTCAGAAAGAGAAAAACAAATCTTGTATATTCATGCATATATGTGGAACCTAGAAAAACTGTACAGATTAACCATTTTGCAAGGCATAAATAGAGCAACAGATGTAGACAACAAACGTATGGACAACAAGGGGGGAAAGCTGTTGGGGGGGTGGTGGTGGGAGGAGTTGAGAGACTGGGATTGGCATGTATACATTTATATGTATAATATAGATAACCAATAAGAACATGCTGTATAAAAATATAAAATAAAATTCAAAATTAAAAAGAAATAAAATTTAAAAAATAAAACAGAAAAAACAATTATTCCCTGCACATACATGTATTCATATGAATAAATTATTTCCATGCTTATATCTGTAAATACAAAAAAGAGGAATAAAATCTACCTTGAACCAAAAACGAAAAAGAGAAAAAAACACAGAACCCACCAGTTCCACAGAGGAAAACCGTATCAGGGCACTTGCTCCAGTTGTAAACAATTCTGAAGTTGGTCAGTGGTGGGGAATCGTCTCCCATTCAGCCAGCAGCCCCCACGCAACAAGCGTCCTCATTGCAAAGCTGGGGCACCGTGCCGAGGCATCTGTGAGTAAACGTGAGCTGAGCCCCAGGCCAGTTGTTGCTGAACTATTCCCACCCGTCCCAGGTAAAACACCTGAATATATACAAGGACTTGAAAGCCTAGAGGAAGGGCCATAGAGCCACACGAGTGACAGCATGCCGGCCGACTTGGTGCCTGCAGGTCAGCCAGGATGGTCCTGGCCCTGGGTGCTCTTCTGGAAGATTTCCATTTCCCTGCCTGAGATACCCGTCCTGTCCCTGCCCCCACTGCTTTTTTCCTTCCTCGCCTCTGCCCAGGGAGAAATTCCAGCAGCAGGTATGGGTGACACATCCTCTTCTTTAGCAGGTGGCAGCCTGGCAACTGCTGCAGAAAGTCCAGCAGAGCCCCACTCACACTGGGCCACCCACAAAGCCGTGGCCTCTCACTCCCTCCCACCAGCCCAGCCCCGAGACTGCTGACAGGGCAGAGAAAATGGTGTCAGGCACGGCTGCAGGGGCTCTTGCTGCCTGGAGTGGTATTTATATTGATCTCAACCCAGGCACGCCTGGGGAGGGCTGGCCGGCACGGTAAGGCTGCCCAGGTCAGCCAATCATCACCCCTCAGGGGCTCACAGTTGCAGAAAATGGAACTTGCTGAACCGGCCAGGTCCAAGGAACAGGTGTGGGCTCCTGAGAGTCAGGATAGACACGGGGCTGCAGCTTTGGCTTGTTTTCTAATCATTTTATCTGGCCCATGAGTGGGAGACAACTTCAAGAAAACCCTCTCCTAATGAGAGGAACCCAGGAGTCAGGGAGAGGAGGGGTGGGTGGTGGTTGGAGACAGAGGCCTGGTGCCCCGGGTGCAGTGGAAGTCTCTGGAAGACCAGGTGGAGGGAGGCCTCACGGAGTGATGCCCAGGGTCACAGACCTGTCGCAGCTGCTGTTTGTTAGTTCAAGTCCTGCTCTGAGGTGCTCTGTGTCAGCTCTGAGCGACAGGTGAGCTGGGGGTGCTCTGCAATGAGGGCTATGTGCACGGTTCCTGTGTGCCCAGCCCTGCCACGGTACCTGCAAGGGTAGCTCTGTATCCTGGGAGGGGCCTGACCACGAGAGCCCCGTGGGCTGGGGTGGGGGTGGGGTACCTGCCCAGGTGAGCTCCATATTCTGGGATTGGTCTGACCACGAGAGCCCCATGGGCTGCTGGGGACCTGGTAAAGGATGTCAGGACAGTCAGTGAAGCCACCGAGGATATACCTCCAGTTGCTCCTAATTCCTACACCCTGCTGGTCATTCTACCAACCACCAGGACATGGTATTCTGTATTAGTCTTCAATGATGCCTTCTTTTGTATTCCATTAGTCCCAGAGTCACAAGAAATTTTGGCTTGTGAGTGGCAGGACTCAACATACAACTAAAACAATACTTCCGGGCCGTCTGGCCCCAAGGGTGCAAAAATTCCCACACCATCTTTGGGGAAAGCTTAGCTAAAGACCTAAAAGTTCTACCTCTGGAAAAGGAAACCCTCCTTCAATATGCAGACGACATTCTGATCGCCAGCCCTACTAAGGAGGCCTCTGAACTACCAAGCCAATAAAGGATAGAAGTTGTCCAAGAAAAAGCTCAAATATCACAGACTGCGGTGACCTGCCTGGGCTTCATTCTCACAGAAGGTCAGAGAAGCCCATCCCAGGAAAGGGAAGAAACCATTTTCAGCCTTACCCCTTTCTAAAACTAGAAGACAGCTTAGGGGTTCCTGGGGAGGCCAGGGTTTGCTGCTTCTGGATCCCTAACTACAGTCTACTAGCTGGGCCTCTATATGAAACACTGAAAGGAAAAGATGATGATCCTTTTGAATAGAATCCAGAAGTGGCCTTTCAAGAATGGAAAGAGCAGTCAATTCAGACCCTTGCCCTGGAACTCCCTAATTTAGCTAAACCCTTTGACCTTTACATTCCCGGTGAAAGGTGAATCGCCATTGGAGAATTAGTGCAAAAACTGGGACCACTTGAAATGGAACAATGCAAGAATGCCATCCAGGTAGGATAAACTACGGTCACCAAGGGGCTTGGCCCACTGCCACATCTGGCCAAGATACTGGCGGTATCTAAAAACCTGGAAATCAGCAGCCCAAAAGGCCACCTCCCTCCTAAGGGAAAAGGACCCCACGTGGTGATCCTAACCACCAACCATGCCCTGAAGTTGCAGGGTTCGCTCCGTGGGCACACCGACCTCGAGTGAGGAGGCCCTCCAACTCCAACATCCAGAGAGATAACCGGGGGCAACAGGGCACCATGACGACTCGTGTGAACATCACTTGACCTGGAGTTTCTCTCATAAAACAACAAGAGTGTGTCCCAAAAGAGTAGACTACTGCTTGCAGGACTTACTGCACCCAGAGGGGAGCTAATAATCTTGGCGGGGGAACAGTATACCACACTGTCACCATAGAAAAGCCTACAGACACCGTGCTGATGGTGGCCAATAAGACCGGCTGGACTCCTGTTTACTTCAAAAGGCTGTTGACTCAGTGGCCATCATGGTCCTTGATCACCACTGACCCTGGACTGTCTGGGAGTTGAGCGGGCAGGGCTCTGACACCTGGTGCTGTTTGTACGTTAATTCAGGGGCCTAATTGAAGAAAGCGCAGACTACTGGTCAGAGCATCTAGGCTGGCAGAAACGGTCAGCCTAAGGTGGCCGAACAAATGTGGGGCGGGGTGAAACCGGCCCCCACAGCGTCTCTGCACATCTCTTTCCTGGACCCTTAAAGGTCATTAGAATCTATAACACTTCCAATGCTGGTGCTCAGGTGGACGAGCAGGGAGGCAGGGGTCCTGGGGACAATCAACATCACCGGGAGGCTGCTGGGGAGAAACTCTGACCCTCGCCCCAGGGTATGAGGGCTCCCAACTCAGCACTCAGCAGTTACAGAAGAAGGGTCTGCACCCTCAGCACTCCAAGAATGAGGAACGGGACAAAAGGCAGAGGAGGGGTTTGTCCCCAGCAAAGCCCATTAAAAATCCCTGGGAGATAAAAATAGAATCTGGGCAATAAAGTCAAGTCTAACCTTTTTTATCCTTTAGTGCTTTGTCTAATTTCACGTGCTCCTAGGGTCCCGCATGCAGAGGTTCCACACCCGGCACTTCAGACCAGATTTCCTAGTGCAGAATGGCTGGGTCGACACCTCAGCTCCTGGGGCCCAGTGCAGACTCCACGATATAGAGCCTGAGCTACAGCCAACCCGGCCCTCGAGAGCTCCGCCGCCTCCCTCCCTGCCACTGACTCTGACAGGATCTCTACACAGCAGCCCAGCCCACAGCCCACGGGGTAGTGCATGCTCTCACCTCTCCATTCTCTGATCAAAATATAAAGTTTCCTTTGCTTGTGAACCAAACTCAGTCTCGATCTGTTGGCCCCAATGACACTGGGCAGGGGGACACTTGTTGGGGTCCACTCTGGAGGATCAGTAACAGAAATTGAGACTATTGTAACCTCAATGAACAGATGTGTGAGCCAAACTGTAGTTAACATAGAACAGTGTATAAGGCTCGGGTAAAATAAGATGTTTTTAACACTTCCATTTGATATTTCCATCACTTTTTATAAGCAAGTTCAGTGAAAAGGTTTGTCTTATTTGTCAGGTCAATATTAGAGAAACGAAGTGATTTCTTTCCAAGGATGTACATCTAATAATCTTGGTTAAACCTTCAATCTTGTTTTACATGCTTTTCCATTGAAAATGATACCTCTCTTTCAGCTCCCCCATTTCTGAGAAGTATAAAATCTTATAATTTATTATTACCAAAGGGGAAAGGTGGGAGGAGGGATAAATTAACAGTTTGGAATTAACACATACACACTGCTATGTATAAAATAGATCATCAACAAGGAACTACTGTATAGCACAGGGAACTACACTCAACATTTTGCAATAACCTATAAGGGGAAATAATCTGAAAAAGAATAGATATTTTTATTGACATCATCTATCAATGACAGTTAAAGTGTAGCCTAAGGGAAGCTGGTGGTGAGTGCTTCTGACCCTGAAGACTTCAATCATCTAAAGTTTGGACTCTGCCTACTTCCCAAGGCCCTTAATGAACATATGTGTAGCCGTAGCTTAAAAACTTCCCCAGTTTGGGTTTCGGGGAGACACTGATTTTGAAAAAGCCCTGGTGTTCTCCTTACATGAATGGGACTCTTCCTACTGCTAAAACATGTCTGTCACACCCAGAGGATGGTATACCGTCTGATCGGGAAGAGTTTGGAAAAGGCATCTCATCTCCTCATCTCCTGGTGCTCGGGTTCACCCCTCCAGCGTCTTTACTAACAGTCTCCCCACTTGGAGATGTCAGCACTGTCAACATCCTGTTGCGTACAGTTTGGAATTTGTCCAGAGGATGAAGCGGAAGGATGAGGAACAATGAGAGACAAGTCCTAGGTGTTCAGACAGGCACATGTCACTCTAATTTCCAATCAGGAAGACGAATTGACCAAAGGCTAGGGTTGCCCATGGAAACAGTATAGGGCTTGAGGAAATCCCGCTGCTTTGTGGCCAGTTCCCATAAACACAAGTTGAACAATGGAACTCAGGGGCAGTAAAATTCACAAAACTGCAGAGTTGAAAATATCCATCACTGAAAAATGTCTTGAGGAAAGTCAGAGAAAAGGACTTGTAAGCAAGGGAGAATGGCAGGAAAGGGATTTGAGGAGGTAGAAAGGACTCGCCATTAAGCACAAGAAAAGGAGCTGAACATTGCCAACATTGCAGTTGGCCAAAAAGGGTGTATGCGTTTTTTTCTGTATATATTCAAGAAAAGGGCAAACACTTTTTTAGCCAACCAAACAGGTGGGCACTGGAAGTCAATACTACAAAAGATATCACTTCGCATCAGTCAGAAGAGCCATCCTCATAAAGCGTAAACAACAGAAATGCAGGACAGGGCAAGGAGAAGAGGGAGCCCTGTGAGACTTATAGTGGAAATGTATATTGCCAACGGCCATTCTGGAGAAGTGTATTGTGTTTACTAAAGCATCTAAAAAATGAGCTACAGAGCATAGGGCACTTGCACTCATGGGCGTATATCTTGGGAAAAACAAAAATCGAGAGGACACAGGCACCCCAATGTTTACCCCCTCTCTGTTTAAAAGATCCTCGACTAGGATATAACTTAAATGTCTCTGGAGGGAAAAAATGGATAGAGATGTGGTACTTAGGTAGAGTGGAATATTATTCAGCCTGGAAATCAATGAAATATGGCCAGTTGTAACAACTCCAGAGGAGTTACGTATGATCATTCTAAGTGACAGAATTCAAAAAGAAAAAGACACATATCATAAGATATCACTTAAAGGTGGAATCCAAAATGGCTACACATGAAATAAATTACAAAACAAAAACATAGTCAAATATGTAGAAAACACGCATAAGGCTGCTAAACGGGAAAGGTGGGGAGGGGTGAGGCATCATCCAGGAGGTTGAAATTAGCAAAGATACCATTCCAAATACCAAACTGATAATCAACAAGGCCTACACGGTAGCTAAAAGAACTGCACTCAGCACACTCAAGTCACCGGAAAAGAATATATACGACTGGTAAGAATCTGAAAAAGAATTTATGGATGTCTCTCTGTACGTGAATCAAGTGGATGTACAGCAGCAAGAAACAGAGCTTTGAAAATCAGCTGTAACCAATATAGTAATAAATTGAAAAAAATAAACGACAGAGAGACAGAGAAAACCTCTTACAACTTTTCCTCAGGGACGGTGATGCAACATGGATTGAACACATCTAGACCCACAGCAGGATGAGACATAAGGCTGGAAACTGTTTGCGCTAAGAGAAATGTGAGGTTGGGTGAGGAAATGCACACCCTGTAAAGTAATACTACCTGGTACCCATTCAATGGGTCCCAAATCTGCAGGTTCAAGGGATCTTCCTACAGCTAAAACATGCATGGAAAACCCAGAGGACTGTACACCATGTGATCGGGAGATGTGTCTAAAATGCAGCTCATTTATCCTCTCCTGGTGCTCCTGTTCACCATTCCAGCCACGTTACTTAGAATCTCCCCACTTGGAGAATCAGCACATTTCAACTTCTGTTTCACACATTTTGCAAATTGTGAGGAGGATGAACGGGAAGAGGGGGAACCAATGAGAGAATAGTTGTAGGGGTTTGGACGGGCACATATCACTCTAATTTCCCATTAAGAATAAGAATTAAAGAAAGGCTCAGCCCGCCTCGCCGGAGCCAAAATAGGGCCTGAAGCAATCCTGCGGGTTTGAGGCCAGCTCACAAAAGAGCAACTTAAAAAATGGAGCTCAGGGTCACTGCAATTCACAAACCTGCAGAGTTATAAATGAAAACTAACGTCCAAAAATATGTTGAGGTAAGGCAAAGAAGAGGATCTGAATGCAAGACAGAATTGCAAGAAACAGATTTCAAGAGATAGATTGGACTCGTCTTTAACGCACATGAAAAGCGGCAGAATTTCGACAATGATGCAGTTGGCCCAAAAGGGCGTATGCGTTTTTTCCTGATTATATCCAGGAAAAAACGCATACGCACTTTATGGGCAACGAAGCAAGCAAGCAATGCAAATGTGCACAACAAAGAAGTCTCACTTCCCACCGGTCAAAAGGGCCATCCTAAAAAATTGTAAAAACCAGAAATGCAGGACAGGCCATGGAGAACAGGGAGCCTTTATACGCTGATGGGCAGTGTGTGAACTGCCGAGAGCCACTCTGGAGAAGTGTATGGTGGTTCCTAAATCATCTAAAAAACAGAGCTACAGAGCATAGGACACTTCCAATCATGGGAGTATATCTAGGGAAGTCTAAAAATCAACAAGACACAAGCACACCACAGTTTAGGGCTACTCTGTTTACAAGAACCTCAACTTCAGTACACCTTAAATATCCCAGGAAAGAGAACAATGGATAAAGAAGATGTGGTACTTATGTACAATGGAATATCTCTTCACCATGAAATCAATGTAATAAGGCTAGTAGAAGGATAAAGAGTGGATTTAGGTCCGATAATACTACTTGAAATAAGTCAAACAGAAAAAGAAACATATCATAAGATATCACTTATAGAGGGAGGGTAAATATGGCTGCACAAGAAATGAATTACAGAACAGAACAGTGTCTCACATTTAGAAAACACACTTATGTCAGCTTAAGGGGAAAGGAGAGGTGGGGTGATGCATAAAACCAGAGTTTGAAATTAGCACAGATACCGTTCAATAAACCAAATAGGTATTAGACAAGATCTACACCTTGCTCAATGAACTGGCCTCAACACACCCTATACACCGCAGAGAAATATATCTGAGTAATAAGAATCTTAAAACCCATGTATTGATATATCTCCATAAGGGAATCAAGTGTGTGCAGAGCGGCACAAACACAGCAGTGAAAATGAGCTAAACCCCATTATAGAAATAAATTTTAAAAACAAAACGCTGAAACAATGAAAGAGAGAAAATTTCTTACAAAATTCGCTCAGGGGCTGTGATGCAACCTGGATTGACCACATATAAACCCACAGCTGGATAAGACATAAGGCTGGACACTTGGGGCTGAGAGGATTGGTGAGCTTTGGTGAGCAACTGCCGAAAGTTTAATGCAATACTTCATGCTACTCATTCCAAGGGTCCCAACACTCCAGGTTGAAGGGAATCTTCCTACAGCTAAACCATGCTTGGGAAACCCAGCGACTGGTATACCATATGATCGGGAAAGGTTTCTAAAACACACCACATTTTTCCTCTCCTGGGGCTCCGGATCGACATTCCAGCCACTTTACTAACAACATCCCCACATGGAGAGTCAATGCCTTTAAGTTCTGGTATCGCACAGTCTGCAGTTAGTGCGGAGGATGAATGGGAATAGGGGGAACCAGTGAGAAACTAGCTGTAGCGGTTTCAATGGGCACATGTCACTCTAATTTCACATCAGTAAGAAGAATTAACCAAAGGCACAGCAAGGTGCCCCAGAAGAAGAATAGAGCTTCAAGGAATCCTGTGGTTATGGGGCAAGATCACAAAAATAAGAGCTGAAAAATGGAGCTAAGGGCCACTGCAATTCAAAATCCTGCAGAGTTATAAAGACCAACTATTTTCAAAAAATATATTGAGGTAAGGCTATGAAGAAGCATTGAAAGCAAGGCAGAATTGCAGGAAACCGATTTCAGGAGGTACACTG
Source organism: Tursiops truncatus (assembly GCF_011762595.2). NCBI lineage: Eukaryota > Metazoa > Chordata > Mammalia > Artiodactyla > Delphinidae > Tursiops > Tursiops truncatus. Next base: position 20,078 of record NW_022983293.1, on the reverse strand, counting down.
GAATTGCATTGAAAACATATGAAGAGAGTCAGAACCTCGACAGTGATGCACTTCGCCAAAAAGGGCGTAAGCAAGCGTAAGCAAGGAGTAGGAAGCTACTCCTTGCTCAACGAAATGGACTCAACACCCCATATTCAACGCCTAGGAATATACCTGACTAGTAAGAATCATAAAAGCTATGGATTTATATATCTCTGTAAGAGAATCAAGAGTGTGTACAGTGGCATTAAAGCAGTGAAAATCAGCTAAATCCCATATTAAAAATAAATTTCTTAAACAAAACACAATGACAGTGAAATAGAGAGCAATACTTAAGTAATTCATTCAAGGCTTCTGAGGCAACCTGCATTTACCATATCTACACCCAGAGCTGGGTGACACATAAGGCTGGACACTTGGGGCTCACAAGATTGGTGAGGTTCGGTGAGCAAATGCAGACCCTTTGAAGTCATATTGCATGGTACCCATTCCATGGGTCTCAACTCTCCAGGTTTAAGGGATTCTTCCTTCAGCTAAAACATGCATGTGGAACCCAGAGTATGATCCACCGTGTGATCGAGAAACGTGTTCAAATGTGTCTCACTTTTCGTTCCCTGGTACTCGGGTGCAACATTCCAGATGCTTTACTAACTCTCCTCACTTGGAGAGTGAGTGCCTTTAACCTCCTGTTTGGCCCAGTTTGCAATTTCTGCGGAAGATGAACAGGAATAGGGAGAACCAATGAGAGACTAGCTGGAGGTGTCTGGACTGGCAAATTTAACTCTCATTTCCCACCAGGAAGAGGAATTAACCAAAGGCTCAGCATGCCGTGCCGGAACCAGATTAGGGCCTGAAGCAATCCTGCGGTGTTGCGGCAGCTCACAAGAAAGCGAGTTGAAGAAAGGAGCTCAGGGGCACTGTAATTCACAAACCTGCAGATTTATAAATGACAGCTATCGTCCAAAAATATACTGAAGTAGGGCTGCCAAGAGGACTTGAATGCGGGGCAGAATTGCAGGAAACCGATTTCAGGAGGAATCGGAATTGGATTGCATTTAAAACACAGGAAAAGAGGCAGAACGTCGACAATGATGCACTTGGCCAAAAAGGGCGTATGCGTTTTTTCCTGAATATATTCAGGAAAAAACGCATTCGCCCTTTTTGGCCAACCAAGCAAGCTTGCAAAGGAAATCTGCACTACAATGAAGTCTCACTTCCCCCCGGTCAAAAGGGCCATCTGAAAAAAGTGTAAAATCCAGAAGGGCAGAACAGGCCATGGAGAACTGGGAGCCTTCTTATGCTGATGGGCGGGATGTAAATTGCCAGCAGCCGCTCTGGAGAAGTGTATGGTGTTTCCTGAAACATCTAAAAAACAAAGCAACAGAGCCTAGGGCACTTCCACTTATGGTCCTATAGCTTAGGGAAATTAAAATCAAAAAGACACAGCCACCCCAAAATTTGGGACGGCTCTTTTTACAGGAATCTCTTCTGCGGCACAAATTAAATATCCCAGAGAGCAAATAATGGATAAAGAAGTTGCGGTACTTATGTACAACAGAATACCACTCAGCAATGAAATCTATGTCACCAGGCCCGTACCAGCATAATGAGTGGATTGAGGCACGATGATTCTAAGTGAAATAAGTCACACAGAAAAAGAAACATCATAAGGTATCACTAATACACGGAATGTGAACTTGGCTACACATGAACTGAATTACAAAACAGAACAGGGTCTCAAATTTAGAAAACCAACTTATGCTTGCTTAAGGGGGAAGGTGAGTTGGGGTGCTGCATAAAAGCAGAGTTTGAAATTAGCACAGATACCGTTCCATAAGCCAAATATGGAATAGAAAAGACCTACCCCTTGCTCAACGAAATGGATTCAACAATGAGGTATCACCTCACACCTGGTAGAATAGGCATCATTGAAAATCTACAAACAAAAAATGCTGGAAAGGGTGTGGAGAAAAGGAACCCTCTTCCACTATTGTTGGGAATATAAATTGATACAGTCATTATGGAGAACAATATGGAATTTCTTAAGAAACTAACAATAGAATTACCATATGATACAGCAATCCCAGTACTGGACATATACCCAGACAAAACCATAAATCCAAAAGAGTCATTCACCGCAATGTTCATTGCATCACTATTTACAATATCGAGGTAATGGAAGCAACCTAAATGCCCACAGACAGACGAATGCATAAAGCTGTGGTACATATATAAAATGGAATATTACTAAGCCATGAAAAGGAATGAAATTGGGTCATTTGTAGAGACGTCGATGGATCTAGAGACTGTCATACAGAGTGAAGTAAGTCAGAAAGAGAAAAACAAATCTTGTATATTCATGCATATATGTGGAACCTAGAAAAACTGTACAGATTAACCATTTTGCAAGGCATAAATAGAGCAACAGATGTAGACAACAAACGTATGGACAACAAGGGGGGAAAGCTGTTGGGGGGGTGGTGGTGGGAGGAGTTGAGAGACTGGGATTGGCATGTATACATTTATATGTATAAAATAGATAACCAATAAGAACATGCTGTATAAAAATATAAAATAAAATTCAAAATTAAAAGAAATAAAATTTAAAAAATAAAACAGAAAAAACAATTATTCCCTGCACATACATGTATTCATATGAATAAATTATTTCCATGCTTATATCTGTAAATACAAAAAAGAGGAATAAAATCTACCTTGAACCAAAAACGAAAAAGAGAAAAAAACACAGAACCCACCAGTTCCACAGAGGAAAACCGTATCAGGGCACTTGCTCCAGTTGTAAACAATTCTGAAGTTGGTCAGTGGTGGGGAATCGTCTCCCATTCAGCCAGCAGCCCCCACGCAACAAGCGTCCTCATTGCAAAGCTGGGGCACCGTGCCGAGGCATCTGTGAGTAAACGTGAGCTGAGCCCCAGGCCAGTTGTTGCTGAACTATTCCCACCCGTCCCAGGTAAAACACCTGAATATATACAAGGACTTGAAAGCCTAGAGGAAGGGCCATAGAGCCACACGAGTGACAGCATGCCGGCCGACTTGGTGCCTGCAGGTCAGCCAGGATGGTCCTGGCCCTGGGTGCTCTTCTGGAAGATTTCCATTTCCCTGCCTGAGATACCCGTCCTGTCCCTGCCCCCACTGCTTTTTTCCTTCCTCGCCTCTGCCCAGGGAGAAATTCCAGCAGCAGGTATGGGTGACACATCCTCTTCTTTAGCAGGTGGCAGCCTGGCAACTGCTGCAGAAAGTCCAGCAGAGCCCCACTCACACTGGGCCACCCACAAAGCCGTGGCCTCTCACTCCCTCCCACCAGCCCAGCCCCGAGACTGCTGACAGGGCAGAGAAAATGGTGTCAGGCACGGCTGCAGGGGCTCTTGCTGCCTGGAGTGGTATTTATATTGATCTCAACCCAGGCACACCTGGGGAGGGCTGGCCGGCACGGTAAGGCTGCCCAGGTCAGCCAATCATCACCCCTCAGGGGCTCACAGTTGCAGAAAATGGAACTTGCTGAACCGGCCAGGTCCAAGGAACAGGTGTGGGCTCCTGAGAGTCAGGATAGACACGGGGCTGCAGCTTTGGCTTGTTTTCTAATCATTTTATCTGGCCCATGAGTGGGAGACAACTTCAAGAAAACCCTCTCCTAATGAGAGGAACCCAGGAGTCAGGGAGAGGAGGGGTGGGTGGTGGTTGGAGACAGAGGCCTGGTGCCCCGGGTGCAGTGGAAGTCTCTGGAAGACCAGGTGGAGGGAGGCCTCACGGAGTGATGCCCAGGGTCACAGACCTGTCGCAGCTGCTGTTTGTTAGTTCAAGTCCTGCTCTGAGGTGCTCTGTGTCAGCTCTGAGCGACAGGTGAGCTGGGGGTGCTCTGCAATGAGGGCTATGTGCACGGTTCCTGTGTGCCCAGCCCTGCCACGGTACCTGCAAGGGTAGCTCTGTATCCTGGGAGGGGCCTGACCACGAGAGCCCCGTGGGCTGGGGTGGGGGTGGGGTACCTGCCCAGGTGAGCTCCATATTCTGGGATTGGTCTGACCACGAGAGCCCCATGGGCTGCTGGGGACCTGGTAAAGGATGTCAGGACAGTCAGTGAAGCCACCGAGGATATACCTCCAGTTGCTCCTAATTCCTACACCCTGCTGGTCATTCTACCAACCACCAGGACATGGTATTCTGTATTAGTCTTCAATGATGCCTTCTTTTGTATTCCATTAGTCCCAGAGTCACAAGAAATTTTGGCTTGTGAGTGGCAGGACTCAACATACAACTAAAACAATACTTCCGGGCCGTCTGGCCCCAAGGGTGCAAAAATTCCCACACCATCTTTGGGGAAAGCTTAGCTAAAGACCTAAAAGTTCTACCTCTGGAAAAGGAAACCCTCCTTCAATATGCAGACGACATTCTGATCGCCAGCCCTACTAAGGAGGCCTCTGAACTACCAAGCCAATAAAGGATAGAAGTTGTCCAAGAAAAAGCTCAAATATCACAGACTGCGGTGACCTGCCTGGGCTTCATTCTCACAGAAGGTCAGAGAAGCCCATCCCAGGAAAGGGAAGAAACCATTTTCAGCCTTACCCCTTTCTAAAACTAGAAGACAGCTTAGGGGTTCCTGGGGAGGCCAGGGTTTGCTGCTTCTGGATCCCTAACTACAGTCTACTAGCTGGGCCTCTATATGAAACACTGAAAGGAAAAGATGATGATCCTTTTGAATAGAATCCAGAAGTGGCCTTTCAAGAATGGAAAGAGCAGTCAATTCAGACCCTTGCCCTGGAACTCCCTAATTTAGCTAAACCCTTTGACCTTTACATTCCCGGTGAAAGGTGAATCGCCATTGGAGAATTAGTGCAAAAACTGGGACCACTTGAAATGGAACAATGCAAGAATGCCATCCAGGTAGGATAAACTACGGTCACCAAGGGGCTTGGCCCACTGCCACATCTGGCCAAGATACTGGCGGTATCTAAAAACCTGGAAATCAGCAGCCCAAAAGGCCACCTCCCTCCTAAGGGAAAAGGACCCCACGTGGTGATCCTAACCACCAACCATGCCCTGAAGTTGCAGGGTTCGCTCCGTGGGCACACCGACCTCGAGTGAGGAGGCCCTCCAACTCCAACATCCAGAGAGATAACCGGGGGCAACAGGGCACCATGACGACTCGTGTGAACATCACTTGACCTGGAGTTTCTCTCATAAAACAACAAGAGTGTGTCCCAAAAGAGTAGACTACTGCTTGCAGGACTTACTGCACCCAGAGGGGAGCTAATAATCTTGGCGGGGGAACAGTATACCACACTGTCACCATAGAAAAGCCTACAGACACCGTGCTGATGGTGGCCAATAAGACCGGCTGGACTCCTGTTTACTTCAAAAGGCTGTTGACTCAGTGGCCATCATGGTCCTTGATCACCACTGACCCTGGACTGTCTGGGAGTTGAGCGGGCAGGGCTCTGACACCTGGTGCTGTTTGTACGTTAATTCAGGGGCCTAATTGAAGAAAGCGCAGACTACTGGTCAGAGCATCTAGGCTGGCAGAAACGGTCAGCCTAAGGTGGCCGAACAAATGTGGGGCGGGGTGAAACCGGCCCCCACAGCGTCTCTGCACATCTCTTTCCTGGACCCTTAAAGGTCATTAGAATCTATAACACTTCCAATGCTGGTGCTCAGGTGGACGAGCAGGGAGGCAGGGGTCCTGGGGACAATCAACATCACCGGGAGGCTGCTGGGGAGAAACTCTGACCCTCGCCCCAGGGTATGAGGGCTCCCAACTCAGCACTCAGCAGTTACAGAAGAAGGGTCTGCACCCTCAGCACTCCAAGAATGAGGAACGGGACAAAAGGCAGAGGAGGGGTTTGTCCCCAGCAAAGCCCATTAAAAATCCCTGGGAGATAAAAATAGAATCTGGGCAATAAAGTCAAGTCTAACCTTTTTTATCCTTTGTGCTTTGTCTAATTTCACGTGCTCCTAGGGTCCCGCATGCAGAGGTTCCACACCCGGCACTTCAGACCAGATTTCCTAGTGCAGAATGGCTGGGTCGACACCTCAGCTCCTGGGGCCCAGTGCAGACTCCACGATATAGAGCCTGAGCTACAGCCAACCCGGCCCTCGAGAGCTCCGCCGCCTCCCTCCCTCCCACTGACTCTGACAGGATCTCTACACAGCAGCCCAGCCCACAGCCCACGGGGTAGTGCATGCTCTCACCTCTCCATTCTCTGATCAAAATATAAAGTTTCCTTTGCTTGTGAACCAAACTCAGTCTCGATCTGTTGGCCCCAATGACACTGGGCAGGGGGACACTTGTTGGGGTCCACTCTGGAGGATCAGTAACAGAAATTGAGACTATTGTAACCTCAATGAACAGATGTGTGAGCCAAACTGTAGTTAACATAGAACAGTGTATAAGGCTCGGGTAAAATAAGATGTTTTTAACACTTCCATTTGATATTTCCATCACTTTTTATAAGCAAGTTCAGTGAAAAGGTTTGTCTTATTTGTCAGGTCAATATTAGAGAAACGAAGTGATTTCTTTCCAAGGATGTACATCTAATAATCTTGGTTAAACCTTCAATCTTGTTTTACATGCTTTTCCATTGAAAATGATACCTCTCTTTCAGCTCCCCCATTTCTGAGAAGTATAAAATCTTATAATTTATTATTACCAAAGGGGAAAGGTGGGAGGAGGGATAAATTAACAGTTTGGAATTAACACATACACACTGCTATGTATAAAATAGATCATCAACAAGGAACTACTGTATAGCACAGGGAACTACACTCAACATTTTGCAATAACCTATAAGGGGAAATAATCTGAAAAAGAATAGATATTTTTATTGACATCATCTATCAATGACAGTTAAAGTGTAGCCTAAGGGAAGCTGGTGGTGAGTGCTTCTGACCCTGAAGACTTCAATCATCTAAAGTTTGGACTCTGCCTACTTCCCAAGGCCCTTAATGAACATATGTGTAGCCGTAGCTTAAAAACTTCCCCAGTTTGGGTTTCGGGGAGACACTGATTTTGAAAAAGCCCTGGTGTTCTCCTTACATGAATGGGACTCTTCCTACTGCTAAAACATGTCTGTCACACCCAGAGGATGGTATACCGTCTGATCGGGAAGAGTTTGGAAAAGGCATCTCATCTCCTCATCTCCTGGTGCTCGGGTTCACCCCTCCAGCGTCTTTACTAACAGTCTCCCCACTTGGAGATGTCAGCACTGTCAACATCCTGTTGCGTACAGTTTGGAATTTGTCCAGAGGATGAAGCGGAAGGATGAGGAACAATGAGAGACAAGTCCTAGGTGTTCAGACAGGCACATGTCACTCTAATTTCCAATCAGGAAGACGAATTGACCAAAGGCTAGGGTTGCCCATGGAAACAGTATAGGGCTTGAGGAAATCCCGCTGCTTTGTGGCCAGTTCCCATAAACACAAGTTGAACAATGGAACTCAGGGGCAGTAAAATTCACAAAACTGCAGAGTTGAAAATATCCATCACTGAAAAATGTCTTGAGGAAAGTCAGAGAAAAGGACTTGTAAGCAAGGGAGAATGGCAGGAAAGGGATTTGAGGAGGTAGAAAGGACTCGCCATTAAGCACAAGAAAAGGAGCTGAACATTGCCAACATTGCAGTTGGCCAAAAAGGGTGTATGCGTTTTTTTCTGTATATATTCAAGAAAAGGGCATACACTTTTTTAGCCAACCAAACAGGTGGGCACTGGAAGTCAATACTACAAAAGATATCACTTCGCATCAGTCAGAAGAGCCATCCTCATAAAGCGTAAACAACAGAAATGCAGGACAGGGCAAGGAGAAGAGGGAGCCCTGTGAGACTTATAGTGGAAATGTATATTGCCAACGGCCATTCTGGAGAAGTGTATTGTGTTTACTAAAGCATCTAAAAAATGAGCTACAGAGCATAGGGCACTTGCACTCATGGGCGTATATCTTGGGAAAAACAAAAATCGAGAGGACACAGGCACCCCAATGTTTACCCCCTCTCTGTTTAAAAGATCCTCGACTAGGATATAACTTAAATGTCTCTGGAGGGAAAAAATGGATAGAGATGTGGTACTTAGGTAGAGTGGAATATTATTCAGCCTGGAAATCAATGAAATATGGCCAGTTGTAACAACTCCAGAGGAGTTACGTATGATCATTCTAAGTGACAGAATTCAAAAAGAAAAAGACACATATCATAAGATATCACTTAAAGGTGGAATCCAAAATGGCTACACATGAAATAAATTACAAAACAAAAACATAGTCAAATATGTAGAAAACACGCATAAGGCTGCTAAACGGGAAAGGTGGGGAGGGGTGAGGCATCATCCAGGAGGTTGAAATTAGCAAAGATACCATTCCAAATACCAAACTGATAATCAACAAGGCCTACACGGTAGCTAAAAGAACTGCACTCAGCACACTCAAGTCACCGGAAAAGAATATATACGACTGGTAAGAATCTGAAAAAGAATTTATTGATGTCTCTCTGTACGTGAATCAAGTGGATGTACAGCAGCAAGAAACAGAGCTTTGAAAATCAGCTGTAACCAATATAGTAATAAATTGAAAAAAATAAACGACAGAGAGACAGAGAAAACCTCTTACAACTTTTCCTCAGGGACGGTGATGCAACATGGATTGAACACATCTAGACCCACAGCAGGATGAGACATAAGGCTGGAAACTGTTTGCGCTAAGAGAAATGTGAGGTTGGGTGAGGAAATGCACACCCTGTAAAGTAATACTACCTGGTACCCATTCAATGGGTCCCAAATCTGCAGGTTCAAGGGATCTTCCTATAGCTAAAACATGCATGGAAAACCCAGAGGACTGTACACCATGTGATCGGGAGATGTGTCTAAAATGCAGCTCATTTATCCTCTCCTGGTGCTCCTGTTCACCATTCCAGCCACGTTACTTAGAATCTCCCCACTTGGAGAATCAGCACATTTCAACTTCTGTTTCACACATTTTGCAAATTGTGAGGAGGATGAACGGGAAGAGGGGGAACCAATGAGAGAATAGTTGGAGGGGTTTGGACGGGCACATATCACTCTAATTTCCCATTAAGAATAAGAATTAAAGAAAGGCTCAGCCTGCCTCGCCGGAGCCAAAATAGGGCCTGAAGCAATCCTGCGGGTTTGAGGCCAGCTCACAAAAGAGCAACTTAAAAAATGGAGCTCAGGGTCACTGCAATTCACAAACCTGCAGAGTTATAAATGAAAACTAACGTCCAAAAATATGTTGAGGTAAGGCAAAGAAGAGGATCTGAATGCAAGACAGAATTGCAAGAAACAGATTTCAAGAGATAGATTGGACTCGTCTTTAACGCACATGAAAAGCGGCAGAATTTCGACAATGATGCAGTTGGCCCAAAAGGGCGTATGCGTTTTTTCCTGATTATATCCAGGAAAAAACGCATACGCACTTTATGGGCAACGAAGCAAGCAAGCAATGCAAATGTGCACAACAAAGAAGTCTCACTTCCCACCGGTCAAAAGGGCCATCCTAAAAAATTGTAAAAACCAGAAATGCAGGACAGGCCATGGAGAACAGGGAGCCTTTATACGCTGATGGGCAGTGTGTGAACTGCCGAGAGCCACTCTGGAGAAGTGTATGGTGGTTCCTAAATCATCTAAAAAACAGAGCTACAGAGCATAGGACACTTCCAATCATGGGAGTATATCTAGGGAAGTCTAAAAATCAACAAGACACAAGCACACCACAGTTTAGGGCTACTCTGTTTACAAGAACCTCAACTTCAGTACACCTTAAATATCCCAGGAAAGAGAACAATGGATAAAGAAGATGTGGTACTTATGTACAATGGAATATCTCTTCACCATGAAATCAATGTAATAAGGCTAGTAGAAGGATAAAGAGTGGATTTAGGTCCGATAATACTACTTGAAATAAGTCAAACAGAAAAAGAAACATATCATAAGATATCACTTATAGAGGGAGGGTAAATATGGCTGCACAAGAAATGAATTACAGAACAGAACAGTGTCTCACATTTAGAAAACACACTTATGTCAGCTTAAGGGGAAAGGAGAGGTGGGGTGATGCATAAAACCAGAGTTTGAAATTAGCACAGATACCGTTCAATAAACCAAATAGGTATTAGACAAGATCTACACCTTGCTCAATGAACTGGCCTCAACACACCCTATACACCGCAGAGAAATATATCTGAGTAATAAGAATCTTAAAACCCATGTATTGATATATCTCCATAAGGGAATCAAGTGTGTGCAGAGCGGCACAAACACAGCAGTGAAAATGAGCTAAACCCCATTATAGAAATAAATTTTAAAAACAAAACGCTGAAACAATGAAAGAGAGAAAATTCTTACAAATTCGCTCAGGGGCTGTGATGCAACCTGGATTGACCACATATAAACCCACAGCTGGATAAGACATAAGGCTGGACACTTGGGGCTGAGAGGATTGGTGAGCTTTGGTGAGCAACTGCCGAAAGTTTAATGCACTACTTCATGCTACTCATTCCAAGGGTCCCAACACTCCAGGTTGAAGGGAATCTTCCTACAGCTAAACCATGCTTGGGAAACCCAGCGACTGGTATACCATATGATCGGGAAAGGTTTCTAAAACACACCACATTTTTCCTCTCCTGGGCTCCGGATCGACATTCCAGCCACTTTACTAACAACATCCCCACATGGAGAGTCAATGCCTTTAAGTTCTGGTATCGCACAGTCTGCAGTTAGTGCGGAGGATGAATGGGAATAGGGGGAACCAGTGAGAAACTAGCTGTAGCGGTTTCAATGGGCACATGTCACTCTAATTTCACATCAGTAAGAAGAATTAACCAAAGGCACAGCAAGGTGCCCCAGAAGAAGAATAGAGCTTCAAGGAATCCTGTGGTTATGGGGCAAGATCACAAAAATAAGAGCTGAAAAATGGAGCTAAGGGCCACTGCAATTCAAAATCCTGCAGAGTTATAAAGACCAACTATTTTCAAAAAATATATTGAGGTAAGGCTATGAAGAAGCATTGAAAGCAAGGCAGAATTGCAGGAAACCGATTTCAGGAGGTACACTGGAATTGCATTGAAAACATATGAAGAGAGTCAGAACCTCGACAGTGATGCACTTCGCCAAAAAGGGCGTAAGCAAGCGTAAGCAAGGAGTAGGAAGCTACTCCTTGCTCAACGAAATGGACTCAACACCCCATATTCAACGCCTAGGAATATACCTGACTAGTAAGAATCATAAAGCTATGGATTTATATATCTCTGTAAGAGAATCAAAGTGTGTACAGTGGCATTAAAGCAGTGAAAATCAGCTAAATCCCATATTAAAAATAAATTCTTAAACAAAACACAATGACAGTGAAATAGAGAGCAATACTTAAGTAATTCATTCAAGGCTTCTGAGGCAACCTGCATTTACCATATCTACACCCAGAGCTGGGTGACACATAAGGCTGGACACTTGGGGCTCACAAGATTGGTGAGGTTCGGTGAGCAAATGCAGACCCTTTGAAGTCATATTGCATGGTACCCATTCCATGGGTCTCAACTCTCCAGGTTTAAGGGATTCTTCCTTCAGCTAAAACATGCATGTGGAACCCAGAGTATGATCCACCGTGTGATCGAGAAACGTGTTCAAATGTGTCTCACTTTTCGTTCCCTGGTACTCGGGTGCAACATTCCAGACGCTTTACTAACTCTCCTCACTTGGAGAGTGAGTGCCTTTAACCTCCTGTTTGGCCCAGTTTGCAATTTCTGCGGAAGATGAACAGGAATAGGGAGAACCAATGAGAGACTAGCTGGAGGTGTCTGGACTGGCAAATTTAACTCTCATTTCCCACCAGGAAGAGGAATTAACCAAAGGCTCAGCATGCCGTGCCGGAACCAGATTAGGGCCTGAAGCAATCCTGTGGTGTTGCGGCAGCTCACAAGAAAGCGAGTTGAAGAAAGGAGCTCAGGGGCACTGTAATTCACAAACCTGCAGATTTATAAATGACAGCTATTGTCCAAAAATATACTGAAGTAGGGCTGCCAAGAGGACTTGAATGCGGGGCAGAATTGCAGGAAACCGATTTCAGGAGGAATCGGAATTGGATTGCATTTAAAACACAGGAAAAGGGGCAGAACGTCGACAATGATGCACTTGGCCAAAAAGGGCGTATGCGTTTTTTCCTGAATATATTCAGGAAAAAACGCATTCGCCCTTTTTGGCCAACCAAGCAAGCTTGCAAAGGAAATCTGCACTACAATGAAGTCTCACTTCCCCCCGGTCAAAAGGGCCATCTGAAAAAGTGTAAAATCCAGAAGGGCAGAACAGGCCATGGAGAACTGGGAGCCTTCTTATGCTGATGGGCGGGATGTAAATTGCCAGCAGCCGCTCTGGAGAAGTGTATGGTGTTTCCTGAAACATCTAAAAAACAAAGCAACAGAGCCTAGGGCACTTCCACTTATGGTCCTATAGCTTAGGGAAATTAAAATCAAAAAGACACAGCCACCCCAAAATTTGGGACGGCTCTTTTTACAGGAATCTCTTTCTGCGGCACAAATTAAATATCCCAGAGAAGCAAATAATGGAATAAAGAAGTTGCGGTACTTATGTACAACAGAATACCACTCAGCAATGAAATCTATGTCACCAGGCCCGTACCAGCATAATGAGTGGATTGAGGCACGATGATTCTAAGTGAAATAAGTCACACAGAAAAAGAAACATCATAAGGTATCACTAATACACGGAATGTGAACTTGGCTACACATGAACTGAATTACAAAACAGAACAGGGTCTCAAATTTAGAAAACCAACTTATGCTTGCTTAAGGGGGAAGGTGAGTTGGGGTGCTGCATAAAAGCAGAGTTTGAAATTAGCACAGATACCGTTCCATAAGCCAAATATGGAATAGAAAAGACCTACCCCTTGCTCAACGAAATGGATTCAACAATGAGGTATCACCTCACACCTGGTAGAATAGGCATCATTGAAAATCTACAAACAAAAAATGCTGGAAAGGGTGTGGAGAAAAGGAACCCTCTTCCACTATTGTTGGGAATATAAATTGATACAGTCATTATGGAGAACAATATGGAATTTCTTAAGAAACTAACAATAGAATTACCATATGATACAGCAATCCCAGTACTGGACATATACCCAGACAAAACCATAAATCAAAAAAGAGTCATTCACCGCAATGTTCATTGCATCACTATTTACAATATCGAGGTAATGGAAGCAACCTAAATGCCCACAGACAGACGAATGCATAAAGCTGTGGTACATATATAAAATGGAATATTACTAAGCCATGAAAAGGAATGAAATTGGGTCATTTGTAGAGACGTCGATGGATCTAGAGACTGTCATACAGAGTGAAGTAAGTCAGAAAGAGAAAAACAAATCTTGTATATTCATGCATATATGTGGAACCTAGAAAAACTGTACAGATTAACCATTTTGCAAGGCATAAATAGAGCAACAGATGTAGACAACAAACGTATGGACAACAAGGGGGGAAAGCTGTTGGGGGGGTGGTGGTGGGAGGAGTTGAGAGACTGGGATTGGCATGTATACATTTATATGTATAAAATAGATAACCAATAAGAACATGCTGTATAAAAATATAAAATAAAATTCAAAATTAAAAAGAAATAAAATTTAAAAAATAAAACAGAAAAAACAATTATTCCCTGCACATACATGTATTCATATGAATAAATTATTTCCATGCTTATATCTGTAAATACAAAAAAGAGGAATAAAATCTACCTTGAACCAAAACGAAAAAGAGAAAAAAACACAGAACCCACCAGTTCCACAGAGGAAAACCGTATCAGGGCACTTGCTCCAGTTGTAAACAATTCTGAAGTTGGTCAGTGGTGGGGAATCGTCTCCCATTCAGCCAGCAGCCCCCACGCAACAAGCGTCCTCATTGCAAAGCTGGGGCACCGTGCCGAGGCATCTGTGAGTAAACGTGAGCTGAGCCCCAGGCCAGTTGTTGCTGAACTATTCCCACCCGTCCCAGGTAAAACACCTGAATATATACAAGGACTTGAAAGCCTAGAGGAAGGGCCATAGAGCCACACGAGTGACAGCATGCCGGCCGACTTGGTGCCTGCAGGTCAGCCAGGATGGTCCTGGCCCTGGGTGCTCTTCTGGAAGATTTCCATTTCCCTGCCTGAGATACCCGTCCTGTCCCTGCCCCCACTGCTTTTTTCCTTCCTCGCCTCTGCCCAGGGAGAAATTCCAGCAGCAGGTATGGGTGACACATCCTCTTCTTTAGCAGGTGGCAGCCTGGCAACTGCTGCAGAAAGTCCAGCAGAGCCCCACTCACACTGGGCCACCCACAAAGCCGTGGCCTCTCACTCCCTCCCACCAGCCCAGCCCCGAGACTGCTGACAGGGCAGAGAAATGGTGTCAGGCACGGCTGCAGGGGCTCTTGCTGCCTGGAGTGGTATTTATATTGATCTCAACCCAGGCACGCCTGGGGAGGGCTGGCCGGCACGGTAAGGCTGCCCAGGTCAGCCAATCATCACCCCTCAGGGGCTCACAGTTGCAGAAAATGGAACTTGCTGAACCGGCCAGATCCAAGGAACAGGTGTGGGCTCCTGAGAGTCAGGATAGACACGGGGCTGCAGCTTTGGCTTGTTTTCTAATCATTTTATCTGGCCCATGAGTGGGAGACAACTTCAAGAAAACCCTCTCCTAATGAGAGGAACCCAGGAGTCAGGGAGAGGAGGGGTGGGTGGTGGTTGGAGACAGAGGCCTGGTGCCCCGGGTGCAGTGGAAGTCTCTGGAAGACCAGGTGGAGGGAGGCCTCACGGAGTGATGCCCAGGGTCACAGACCTGTCGCAGCTGCTGTTTGTTAGTTCAAGTCCTGCTCTGAGGTGCTCTGTGTCAGCTCTGAGCGACAGGTGAGCTGGGGGTGCTCTGCAATGAGGGCTATGTGCACGGTTCCTGTGTGCCCAGCCCTGCCACGGTACCTGCAAGGGTAGCTCTGTATCCTGGGAGGGGCCTGACCACGAGAGCCCCGTGGGCTGGGGTGGGGGTGGGGTACCTGCCCAGGTGAGCTCCATATTCTGGGATTGGTCTGACCACGAGAGCCCATGGGATGCTGGGGACCTGGTAAAGGATGTCAGGACAGTCAGTGAAGCCACCGAGGATATACCTCCAGTTGCTCCTAATTCCTACACCCTGCTGGTCATTCTACCAACCACCAGGACATGGTATTCTGTATTAGTCTTCAATGATGCCTTCTTTTGTATTCCATTAGTCCAGAGTCACAAGAAATTTTGGCTTGTGAGTGGCAGGACTCAACATACAACTAAAACAATACTTCCGGGCCGTCTGGCCCCAAGGGTGCAAAAATTCCCACACCATCTTTGGGGAAAGCTTAGCTAAAGACCTAAAAGTTCTACCTCTGGAAAAGGAAACCCTCCTTCAATATGCAGACGACATTCTGATCGCCAGCCCTACTAAGGAGGCCTCTGAACTACCAAGCCAATAAAGGATAGAAGTTGTCCAAGAAAAAGCTCAAATATCACAGACTGCGGTGACCTGCCTGGGCTTCATTCTCACAGAAGGTCAGAGAAGCCCATCCCAGGAAAGGGAAGAAACCATTTTCAGCCTTACCCCTTTCTAAAACTAGAAGACAGCTTAGGGGTTCCTGGGGAGGCCAGGGTTTTGCTGCTTCTGGATCCCTAACTACAGTCTACTAGCTGGGCCTCTATATGAAACACTGAAAGGAAAAGATGATGATCCTTTTGAATAGAATCCAGAAGTGGCCTTTCAAGAATGGAAAGAGCAGTCAATTCAGACCCTTGCCCTGGAACTCCCTAATTTAGCTAAACCCTTAACCTTACATTCCCGGTGAAAGGTGAATCGCCATTGGAGAATTAGTGCAAAAACTGGGACCACTTGAAATGGAACAATGCAAGAATGCCATCCAGGTAGGATAAACTACGGTCACAAGGGGCTTGGCCCACTGCCACATCTGGCCAAGATACTGGCGGTATCTAAAAACCTGGAAATCAGCAGCCCAAAGGTCCACCTCCCTCCTAAGGGAAAAAGGACCCCACGTGGTGATCCTAACCACCAACCATTGCCCTGAAGTTGCAGGGTTCGCTCCGTGGGCACACCGACCTCGAGTGAGGAGGCCCTCCAACTCCAACATCCAGAGAGATAACCGGGGGCAACAGGGCACCATGACGACTCGTGTGAACATCACTTGACCTGGAGTTTCTCTCATAAAACAACAAGAGTGTGTCCCAAAAGAGTAGACTACTGCTTGCAGGACTTACTGCACCCAGAGGGGAGCTAATAATCTTGGCGGGGGAACAGTATACCACACTGTCACCATAGAAAAGCCTACAGACACCGTGCTGATGGTGGCCAATAAGACCGGCTGGACTCCTTGTTTTACTTCAAAAGGCTGTTGACTCAGTGGCCATCATGGTCCTTGATCACCACTGACCCTGGACTGTCTGGGAGTTGAGCGGGCAGGGCTCTGACACCTGGTGCTGTTTGTACGTTAATTCAGGGGCCTAATTGAAGAAAGCGCAGACTACTGGTCAGAGCATCTAGGCTGGCAGAAACGGTCAGCCTAAGGTGGCCGAACAAATGTGGGGCGGGGTGAAACCGGCCCCCACAGCGTCTCTGCACATCTCTTTCCTGGACCCTTAAAGGTCATTAGAATCTATAACACTTCCAATGCTGGTGCTCAGGTGGACGAGCAGGGAGGCAGGGTCCTGGGGACAATCAACGTCACCGGGAGGCTGCTGGGGAGAAGCTCTGACCCTCGCCCCAGGGTATGAGGGCTCCCAACTCAGCACTCAGCAGTTACAGAAGAAGGGTCTGCACCCTCAGCACTCCAAGAATGAGGAACGGGACAAAAGGCAGAGGAGGGGTTTGTCCCCAGCAAAGCCCATTAAAAAATCCCTGGGAGATAAAAATAGAATCTGGGCAATAAAGTCAAGTCTAACCTTTTTTATCCTTTGTGCTTTGTCTAATTTCACGTGCTCCTAGGGTCCCGCATGCAGAGGTTCCACACCCGGCACTTCAGACCAGATTTCCTAGTGCAGAATGGCTGGGTCGACACTCAGCTCCTGGGGCCCAGTGCAGACTCCACGATATAGAGCCTGAGCTACAGCCAACCCGGCCCTCGAGAGCTCCGCCGCCTCCCTCCCTCCACTGACTCTGACAGGATCTCTACACAGCAGCCCAGCCCCCAGCCCACGGGGTAGTGCATGCTCTCACCTCTCCATTCTCTGATCAAAATATAAAGTTTCCTTTGCTTGTGAACCAAACTCAGTCTCGATCTGTTGGCCCCAATGACACTGGGCAGGGGGACACTTGTTGGGGTCCACTCTGGAGGATCAGTAACAGAAATTGAGACTATTGTAACCTCAATGAACAGATGTGTGAGCCAAACTGTAGTTAACATAGAACAGTGTATAAGGCTCGGGTAAAATAAGATGTTTTTAACACTTCCACTTTGATATTTCCATCACTTTTTATAAGCAAGTTCAGTGAAAAGGTTTGTCTTATGTGTCAGGTCAATATTAGAGAAACGAAGTGATTTCTTTCCAAGGATGTACATCTAATAATCTTGGTTTCAACCTTCAATCTTGTTTTACATGCTTTCCATTGAAAATGATACCCTCTCTTTCAGCTCCCCCAATTTCTGAGAAGTATAAAATCTTATAATTTATTATTACCAAAGGGGAAAGGTGGGAGGAGGGATAAATTAACAGTTTGGAATTAACACATACACACTGCTATGTATAAAATAGATCATCAACAAGGAACTACTGTATAGCACACGAACTACACTCAACATTTTGCAATAACCTATAAGGGGAAATAATCTGAAAAAGAATAGATATTTTTATTGACATCATCTATCAATGACAGTTAAAGTGTAGCCTAAGGGAAGCTGGTGGTGAGTGCTTCTGACCCTGAAGACTTCAATCATCTAAAGTTTGGACTCTGCCTACTTCCCAAGGCCCTTAATGAACATATGTGTAGCCGTAGCTTAAAAACTTCCCCAGTTTGGGTTCGGGGAGACACTGATTTTGAAAAAGCCCTGGTGTTCTCTTACATGAATGGGACTCTCCTACTGCTAAAACATGTCTGTCACACCAGAGGATGGTATACCGTCTGATCGGGAAGAGTTTGGAAAAGGCATCTCATCTCTCATCTCCTGGTGCTCGGGTTCACACCTCCAGGTCTTTACTAACAGTCTCCCCACTGAGATTGTCAGCACTGTCAACATCCTGTTGCGTACAGTT
This sequence comes from Tursiops truncatus, assembly GCF_011762595.2. Taxonomy (NCBI): domain Eukaryota; kingdom Metazoa; phylum Chordata; class Mammalia; order Artiodactyla; family Delphinidae; genus Tursiops; species Tursiops truncatus. The sequence continues at coordinate 1,816 of NW_022983293.1, read as the reverse complement.
TGGAATTTGTCCAGAGGATGAAGCGGAAGGATGAGGAACAATGAGAGACAAGTCCTAGGTGTTCAGACAGGCACATGTCACTCTAATTTCCAATCAGGAAGACGAATTGACCAAAGGCTAGGGTTGCCCATGGAAACAGTATAGGCTTGAGAAATCCCGCTGCTTTGTGGCCAGTCCATAAACACAAGTTGAACAATGGAACTCAGGGGCAGTAAAATTCACAAACTGCAGAGTTGAAAATATCCATCACTGAAAAATGTCTTGAGGAAAGTCAGAGAAAGGACTTGTAAGCAAGGGAGAATGGCAGGAAAGGGATTTGAGGAGGTAGAAAGACTCGCCATTAAGCACAAGAAAAGGAGCTGAACATTGCCAACATTGCAGTTGGCCAAAAGGGTGTATGCGTTTTTTTCTGTATATATCAAGAAAAGGGCATACACTTTTTAGCCAACCAAACAGGTGGGCACTGGGAAGTCAATACTTACAAAAGATATCCTTCTTCTTCGCATCAGGTCAGAAGAGCCTATCTTCATAAAGCGTAAACAACAGAAATGCAGAAGGGCAAGGAGAAGAGGGAGCAATGTGAGACTTATAGTTGGAAATGTAATATTGCAACGGCAATTCTGGAGAAGTGTATTGGTTAACTAAAGCATCTAAAAAATGAGCTACATAGCATAGCGCACTTGCACACTAGGGCCGTATTATCCTGGGAAAAACAAAAATCGAGCGACACAAGGCACCCCAATGTTACCCCTCTCTGTTAAAAAGATCCTCGACTAGGATATAACTTAAATGATTCTCTGGAGGAAAAAATGGATAGAGATGTGGTACTTAGGTAGAGTGGAATATTATTCAGCCGGAAATCAATGAAATATGGCCAGTTGTAACAACTCCAGAGGAGTCACGTATGTCATTCTAAGTGACAGAATTCAAAAAGAAAAAGACACATATCAAGATATCACTAAGGTGGAATCCAAAATGGCTACAAATGAAATAAATTACAAAACAAAAACAAAGTCAAAATGTAGAAAAAACGCATAAGGCTGACTAAACGGGGAAAAGGTGGGGAGGGGGGAGGCATCATCCAGTAGGTTGAATTAGCAAAAGTACATTCCAAATACCAAATGATAATCAAAAGGCCTACACGGTAGCTAAAAGAACTGCACTCAGCACACTCAAGTCACCGGAAAAGAAATATACGACTGGTAAGAATCGAAAAAGAATCTACTGGATGTCTCTCTGTACGTGAATCAAGTAGAGTACAGCAGCAAGAAACAGAGCTTTGAAAATCAGCTGTAACCAATATAGTAATAAATTGAAAAAAAAAAACGACAGGAGACAGAGAAAAACCTCTACAAACTTTTCCTCAGGGACGGTGATGCAACAGGATTGAACACATCTAGACCCACAGCAGGATGAGACACTAAGGCTGGAAACTGTATGCGCTAAGAGAAATGTGAGGTTGGGTGAGGAAATGCACACCTTTAAAGTAATACTACTGCGTACCCATTCAATGGGTCCCAAATCTGCAGGTTCAAGGGATCTTCCTATAGCTAAAACATGCATGGAAAACCCAGAGGACTGGACACATGTGATGGGAGATGGTCTAAAATGCAGCTCATTATCCTCTCCAGGTTGCTCCTGTTCACCATCCAGCCACGTTACTTAGAATCTCCCAACTGGAGAATCAGCACATTTCAACTTCTGTTTCACACAATTTGCAAATTGTGAGGAGATGAACAGGGAAGAGGGGGAACCAAGAGAGAATAGTTGTAGGGGTTTGGACGGGCACATATCACTCTAATTCCCATTAAGAAAA